>NC_064284.1:36867837-36875078 GCF_019186545.1 Solanum stenotomum | reverse complement strand
TTTATCTATAGAAAATATAATTAATTCTATTTTAGGGTCTTCTTCTTTTAAATTTTCTAATTTTTGTGTAACTTTTTCACTTCCTTTTATCCATTCTGTTGTTTTTCGTTTTTTATTATTTACTCTTTATGCTCCTTTTTTTTGTTTACGCGGTGTCGTGAACCACCAGTGTGTTTTTGTTATTATATGTGGGTATAATTTTTCAAAAAATGGCATTCCTAATAGCATATCTTTTGTAGTTAATTCAAAGTTATATATTTCTTCTATAGTTAATATCTTATTCCATATTTGTACTTTTATATTTTTTGCCTTATATGTGATCATGTTTCCTTCATTATTAAATCCCGTTACTACTATCGGTGTTTTTAATTTTTCCCATTTATCTTCTGGTAAACAATTGTATTTACATTCATTAGCTTCTGCTCCCACATCTATCATTGGTGTATAATATCGGTTGTAATATCATTCTATTATTATCTTTGCAAGTATATATATTTTCATATTTTTATTATACTAAAGCCCTTTTTATTATTACTCTTTTATTTTTCATAATTTATTGTTAACTGTTTGTCTTCTAGATTATATGGTTTTGCTTGTTCTAGCCATTTTATTCCTAAAATGATATTTTCATTTTCTTGATATATTTTGAATTTTAGCACTATTGGTACTCCTCCGATGATTATTTCCTTTTCTGTAGTTTCTTCGGTATACATTAATGCTTTTGGTAGTTCGGAGCATGATTGTTCAATAGTTATTATTTCATCTTCCGTCACTAATTCTCTTGTAATATAGTTTTCTTCTCGTCCTGTATCTATTAATATTAAATATTTTCGTTGTTCCACTAATCCCGTTATGTAGTAATGATGTGGTTTTATATCTTCCTCCATTGATTTTTGTAGAGTTTTATCTATTCTTCTTGAGGTACTCATTTTTTATGAGATTTGTGGTATTTCACAGTTCATGTTTATTCTTTTTTATGTTGATGTACTTAATCTTTCTTTTACTATTTCTAAATCTTCTTCTGTCACACCCAAATCCGGATGTGATGGCACGTGTCCATTTCCCACCGGTCACGTCAGCCTAACCCAACCACAACGATAGAGAAGTAGAAATACGAGAATAAAAGATAATAAATAAGCGGAAGACTTTAATTAAGACTCAACACTACCCAGAATTTGGTTGTCACATGTACAAACCTCTAAATACAGAATTCGAATAAAAATATGCAAGTCTCAGAGTATAGTTCTCGAATAGAACAAAACTGAAAGTAAAGATTACTCAAAGGCACGTCTGGAATGAACCGCTACCTCTCGAGTATGTCCCGAAGCTCAATCTGCTAAACAAACTACTAAGCCGAATCTGAAAGAGAGCTGTCAACATACACAATTGTGTAGAAGCAAGGGTGAGTACCGAAAACCACAGGTACTCGCAAGTAACTCTACACTAAGCAAAACTAGCAGCTACAAATAACTCCTTTCAATCCCAACCGAACCATCGAAACTTCAATCTAGCAGCAAACCAACCAACCAACCTATACTAAACAGATCATATTCAACAACCAGAACCAACAAATAAGAGCAAGTAGATCAAATTCCACATAAGAAGGGTAAACCGATACAATCCACACATCACAGACAAAGATAAGGCAAATGCAATGCAAAATGCAATAATGATGTCATGTAGTCGTGATGCATGTCTGTCCTACGATACACATCTGTTGACGTAATCAGTCCGCACTGAATACTCAAATCAGAACCTATGGGGGCCACACATGGACCATGTATCACCGCCGGAACCAGATCCCATCGGCATCCAAATCGCTAGCCGGAGCTAGTCTCAACTGTGTCTCATATCCATCCATCCTCATATCAGTGTCTCAGAACTCATGCAACAGATAGTTCACACATGGGATGAATAATGAATATGCACATGTCATCAATCACAATCATATCACGATCACATCATAGTATTACACATTATCTGTCTCAATCACAACCATATCACGACCACATCATAGTATTACACATCATCTGTCTCAATCACAACCATATCACGACCACATCATAGTATTACACATCATCTGTCTCAATCTCAATGTCTGTATCAATCATAGCCTACTCATGCTCTTCTATCCCCTCAATATCAGTTATCACATGACTTATTCAACAAATTCAAGTCACATATATCACATTTAGCTCGTTTTATTCCCCATCTTTCATTTACAACAATTTCAATCAACAAATAAAACTCATCCTCAATCCCCATTACTCCCCAACACAATTAGGAAAGTAGTCATGCATAGTCTAAGAGTTTAACAAAGTTTAGAAGTCACTTACCTTAAAACGAACTCCAAAAGTTACTTGACTTGAGCCTTTCCTTTTCGAGTATAATCCGGATCATGATAATCTATTCAAACAATTATTCACAATCACAATTCGAGTCCAATGACACCAAAATCAAGAAATTTAGGGAAAAAGGGCAAAACGGTCCAAAAGTCTCATACCGAAAAATGATACCCAAATCTGGAATTTTTTTATGTAAAATGATGCTTAAAGTATTTGGAAGCTAATGGTGAAAACCAATTTGAAAATGGAGTTGAAATCAATTCACAAACTCAATTTGAAGGAAAATCCACGTTCTTGAAGAAGCCTAAAATATTCGGATCCGAAACCCCGACTCGAAAATGAAATATCTCTTGAAAAATATCTTATCCATGCTTAGATAAGTTCAAATATGAAATTTCATCAAAAACGGAGTTAAGATCGACCTTGAAATTCTCAATTTATCAAACTTTAACTTTACCGGAAAAGATCAAATTGTACGCGATTAATATGATGAAAATAATCGATGAATCAATAATTTTATGTTAAAATCAGTTTACCCATAACATAAGGATCGTAAATATACCTTTATCATCAAAAAGGGAGTCCAAATCGATAAAACCCTAATTTTTCCCAAGAGATTTACGGATAGGAAAAAAAACAGATAAAGAAATTATGAGAAAATGTCGAATTGAAGATTGAATACTAACCCTCATATTAATTCAATAAGAAACCCATAAGAATCACTCCATTCCGATCTCTAGAACTCCCGATATGCTCAAAATACCAAATGAACACAGTCTGAGATTTTTATAACAATACATGGCTGTTATGCATCAGAAAAACAGCAGTTAATATTTCACTAAAAAAGCCGTAATTTACTCATACGATAGTGAAATGACCCGATTCTTTTTTGTAAATGTCTTAAATAATGATACGGACCTGCTCATTCAATCGAAGTTCAATTTCATGCTCGTTTGCCTAGTCAAATATCATTTCTACTCGGTAAACAATTATTTCTTATTTGCGATAAAAGTCCAATCTCGGGTTAGCGAAAATGCACCAAAATTTGCAGATAAGTCCTATAATTCATGCTCAAAATTTCAGAACCTTCGGAATAATTTTTCGACCCTTAAAACTAATAATGAACCCTTTAGTTGCCGCAATTTGCTGAAATAGTGTCAAAGCATCCAAGAAGCTTAAAAGCTCACCCAAAACTCATTTGGCACTTCCCGAACACAAACCAAATATGCTACTAGCTTGAAAATGACATTTCGGACTCAATGAAATTGTCACACCCCAAAATTGGATGTGATGGCACGTGCCCAAACCCCACCGGACACGTTAGCCTAACACCCAAAAACCCGACGATACAGAATTAATAAAACAAGAATAAGATAGAAAGATAAGCGGAAGTCTTTAAATAAACTCAACATAACCCCAGAATTGGTTGTCACATGTACAAACCTCTAATATAGAATCTGAATAAAAGTATCATAGTAAAGTTCTAGAATAGAATAGAACAGTAAATATAGATAATTTGAGGGCACGTCTGGAATGAACCGCTACCTCTCAAGTAAGTCTGGAAGCTCTAATCTGAAGATGAGTAAAAAGTCGAATCTGATAGAGATTCGACCTACACAACTGTGTAGAAGCAAGGGTGAGTACCAAAAGCAACAGGTACTCGCAAGTAACACTAAACTAACCTAAACTGGCAGCTACAAACAACTCCTTTCAATCCCAACCGAACCACCGAAACTTCATTCTAACAGCGAACCAACAACCTATACTACACAATTCATAATCAACAGATATATCCAACAGTGTCTCAACATCAACCTCATATCCTCAAATAAGAGCAAATAGATCATATATCACATGAAGAGGGGAAAATAGGTAAAATCCACACACCACAGACAAAGATGAAGTCCAATGCGATGCAAATGCAATAATGATGTCATGTAGTCATGATGCATGTCTGTCCTACGATACACATCTGTTGACGTAATCAGTCTGCGCTGAATACTCAAATCAGAACCCATGGGGGCCACACATGGACCATGTATCACCGCTGAACCAGATCCCATCGGCATCCAAATCGCTAGCCGGAGCTAGTCCATCTCATATATCTCTAGCCGGAGCTAGTCTCAACTGTGTCTCATATCCATCCATCCTCATATCAGTGTCTCAGAACTCATGCAACAGATAGTTCACACATGGGATGAATAATGAATATGCACATGTCATCAATCACAATCATATCACGATCACATCATAGTATTACACATCATCTGTCTCAATCACAACCATATCACGATCACATCATAGTATTACACATCATCTGTCTCAATCACAACCATATCACGACCACATCATAGTATTACACATCATCTGTCTCAATCACAACCATATCACGACCACATCATAGTATTACACATCATCTGTCTCAACATCAATGTCTGTATCAATCATAGCCTACTCATGCTCTTCTATCCCCTCAATATCAGTTATCACATGACTTATTCAACAAATTCAAGTCACATATAACACATTTAGCTCGTTTTATTCCCCATCTTTCAATTACAACAATTTCAATCAACAAATAAAACTCATCCTCAATCCCCATTACTCCCCAACACAATTAGGAAAGTAGTCATGTGTAGTCTAAGAGTTTAACAAAGTTTAGAAGTCACTTGCCTCAAAACACTTCAACTAGTAACTCAAATTTGAGTTTTACCCTTCCGAGCACGCTCCAAATCACCACAATCTATTCATAAATGGAATCTCACAATCAATACGAATCTAACAACACCAATATCGTGAAATTTGGAGAAAAGGGTAAAATGGTCAAAAAAATCTCGTTCCGAAAAATATTCTCGAAATCTGGAAATTTTTAGTGAAAAATGTTCCCCAAGAAATTTAGAATCCAATAGTGAAAACCGTTTCGAAAAAGGAGTTGAAATGAGTTCACAAACTCAAATTTTCTATTAAATTCGGATTAGGCAAAAACCCCCAAATTTTTCAGTTGAGATCTCAAATTTTGATGTTAAAATCCATAAATAATCGATGGAAATCAAAGATATAAGTTGGAAATAACTTACCCAATGAATTCCTTGCGAAAACCCACTTGAAATCACCTATTTTCGAGCTCTCAAAGTCTAAAAATGGAGAAATGGGTATTTTTCAAGTTGGGGGAAAATAGTTACTGGTTTTTGACTAAAAAAGACTGCTATTGCAGCTGAAACACAATAATAACACCAAAGTTTAAGTCCCCGTTGGACCCTCGGGATTCGTTCGGAATCTCGTGCACACAAACTAAATATGTACCCCCACTAAATTCGACGTTCCGGACTCAATGGAACTGTCGGAATTTGAATTCGAGGACTCCTTGACCCGAAATTCAATAAGATGCCAAGAAACTAGTTTAACGCCAAAAAAATTCGAAACTCAAACGGAGCGTCTAAAAATTCAACCAAGACTCATTCTAGACTTAGAATCGCCTCCCGAAACCAACGGTACTCTCGGAATTTCAAGCTGAGCCTCGGAACCTCATATGTTGACCAAAGTCAACTCTTTATCAAAATTTCACAACTTTAGCAACTTAGGACCTCAATTCTTCGTTTCAACTCCAAATTCAACTCCGTAACTTCACACAGATCCGTTTCGACATTCTAAAACTGTCGGAATCGACGGAAATCCGATTCGAGTCTCGAAACTCCAACTGACTCGAAAAAGCACTTTTTAACCAACTTTAACTCATAAAAACTCAACTTCTCAAAAACTCAACTTTTCCTCAAACAAACTTTACAACCACAAAACATGGGACTCGGGGCAACTACCGAAAGGGCAAAATAGTCATTTCCATGAAAAATTATGAAAATGACCTTTCGGGTCATTACATCATTCACCACTAAAAACCATGTTCGTCCTCGAAAATAAAGTAAAAGAAAGTACCCGAAGCCTCGAAAAACTGGGGATATCGAACCCGCATATCATCCTTGGACTCCCAAGTCGCCTTCCTATCTGATCGATGCCTCCACTGAACCTTCACTGAAACGATGTCCTTGGTCTAGAGCTTGCGAACCTGTCTGTCCAAAATAACTATAGGTTCCTCCTCAAATGTTAAATCTGGACTCAACTCGACCGACTCAACTGAAATCACGTAAGACTCATCCGGAACATACTTCCGGAGCATAGAAACATGGAAAATTGGATGCACGACTGTCAAACTACGTGGCAAGGCTAACTTGTAAGCCACCTCTCCCATCCTCTCCAAAATCTCATATGGGCCAATGAATCTAGGGCTGAGCTTGCCCTTCTTCCCAAATCTCATCACACCCTTCATGGGCGATATCCGAAGCCAAACTCGATCACCCACCATGAACTCTAAGGGTCGAACCCTCTTGTCAGCATAGCTCTTCTGCCTACTCTGGGCAGTCAAGAGCCTACTCTGAATCACATGAACACGCCCCATATCCTCTCTAAGAATATCAGTACCAAGGGAGTCCACCTTCGCTGAATCAAACCATCCAATAGGTGATCTACACCACCTATCATACAGTGCCTCAAAAGGTGCCATCCCAATGCTAGAATGATAACTGTTGTTGTAGGCAAACTCTGCCAATGGCAAGTGCTGATCCCATCTAGTACCAAAGTCGATCACGCAATCCCGAAGCATGTCCTCCACACCTGAATAGTCCTCTCAGACTGACTGTCAGTCTGAGGGTGAAAAGTTGTGCTCATGTCGTGTCTAGTGCCCAAATCAATCTTGACAACTCAACCCTCAAAGGGTTATTTCAAACTACCGACTAACTCATAGACTGAATCTGAATCTAAAATCTCAAGACCACAACATATTTACCATGACAAACCTCTAATCATGTAATCACGAGAGAAATTTCGAAATCAATAACCACAGAA
>NC_064284.1:36777955-36850300 GCF_019186545.1 Solanum stenotomum | reverse complement strand
ATATCTTCGGTTCTTTGGTACATATATTATTGGAAGTAGTATTGAGCACCGATATGAGGGAGAGTTAAGACAACTCACAGCCCCCATAAACCATGTACTCCAACATGGGTAATGGGTCATACTTTTTAGATGATTCCTTATTGCTTTTAAGCATAGCTTAGTGGACCCACTTAGTTGAGGAGTTCTATATCCCGATAATGGATAGGAAAGTTCTGGTAGCGTGTACGAGACGTTATATCATCATGTAGCTCATAGTGATGGTTATCGGTTAGAGAATCTCCCAATAGAGTTAAAGTGTATTTTTATATATCACTTATTATGTTGAGTTTAGAGATGAGAAAGTATTTTTGTTAACACTTTAAATGATTTAACTCCTTTATTTATTTACATTCAACTTGAGTACATTGTTATCTATTGCAGTCCTTTCTTTTAGTTATTTGTTATTCTGCTATATTACATACTTGTACATTCAACGTACTGATGTCATTCGACCTGCATCTTTTAATGATGTAGATACAAGTTTTTAGGATCCTCAACAAGAACTTGTTGAGATCACTTCATCCGCTCATCTACTTATGAGTGCTTTTGAAGAGTCTTGGGTCTTGTTCCGACACTCATCTTTGTATAGTAGAAGCTTCATAGATAGACAGTTTTGGAGATTCTTTTAGTTTCAGATGTTTTATTTAAAACTTATGTTTCATACTTTGTATATTCAGTGAAATTTTGAGATTCAGTAAATTGTTTTTTAAACATTTTTTTCAATTTGATGCTTGAGTTAGTTTTCCGCTTGTAGTCAGCCAGGATGAGGATTCGCTTGGGGGCCAGCAATGGTTCTCGAGTGTCGGCCACGTCCAGGGTGTAGGCTCGGGTCGTGACACAATCCCCTACTTTTCACAAATCTAGTGGTCTCTGGCCAGTTAGAATTGCAAGTAAATGTAATGAATAGATCAGGATATCAGACCCATTTACATATTGCCATTGCATTTTGATAATTTTGCAGCATATAATGTGTACCTCCAGTGAAAGAAGGAGACAATATTACTCTTTGTCCTCGAGAAAAAGGTTGTGTATCTCCCTGCAAAAGAGTTTCTTCTAATCCTTTATAAAAGTCTACTCTCAAATATGTTTGATGGAGCCTATGAAATAGCAATCGAAAAAATTCTACCATTGTATATCCATCTACCAAGAATTGTTGAAATAATCTTTTAGCTGATACAATTGTTGGTACTTCATTCTTCATTTCTTGAATTTTTAATGAAAAGTATTCTAGAGAGCTAACATATTTTCTTCCATCAGATGATTCATCAATTCTATTTAAAGGAATATCTTCTCTATATCCATCTTCACCAAATGGTAGTAGTAATGGATATTGCAAACCTACGTAGGTTGCATTCAATTCACTAATTCTCTGAAGTTGTCCAGAATGCTTTTCAATTATTATATCCCTGTCAGAACTGGTTGGTTCAAAACCACCAACCACCAAAGGTGCTACCTCAGAAATTGTTGGTAAATTGTACCTTCTTCCTTTCAATCCTCTTTTTCCTATCGGTCTTAGTTTAACATTTGAACTTTGATCAATTTAAAATCTATCTCTTAGTATTCAAAAAGATTTCGTAAGCACATTGTGTTGATCCAACATTTCCTTGAGTTAATTAACAATTTGACCATGAATTTGATTATTGCTTTCAGTATGACTAAAAAAATAGTTAAAAATAGATAATAGTGATTAAAATCACAATTATAATGAATGTTGTAAAAATAACATATGTTATAAATACTTACCTGATAACATTAATTCTATTTTGCACCTCATTTTTTGTATCATAAATATATAATTGTGTAAATTTTGGAGTAGATCACTTTGTAGGCAATAAGCTTCCAATTTTATGATAATTTTGTCCAGATAATTTGAATGTTCTTGGCCCTTTTGTTTGATTTATAGATGCATCATTTTTTCTCCCATTGATGTAAATGAAAATATTGAATTATAAGTTCGGATATTCTCTCTTAAATGACGGCATTTGTCACCTAAAATAATTTTATGTTTTCAAACATTTTGAAAGACTATGTTTTAAAATTTTAGTAATCTAATTAAATAATGTCAATTACCTGATCAAAATAATAACTCCTTTAGCACAGTAGGAGGATCATTTGGTGTTGGAAGCTTAATCTTTCCATTACCATAACACAAAGTAAAAACAGGGATCTCCTATATCTCAATAATCTAAGGGGTCGTTTGGTAGAGTGTATTGGAGAAAATAATGCTTGCATTAGCTTGATGTATTAGTAGTACCTTGTTTGGCACACTCTTCTAACCTATACATAACTAATGCTTGTATTAGTAATACATTTTATTGTGTATTGAAGAGTGTATTACTAATACCATCTATTTCTATGCATTAGTAATGCAATGGGTTCTAATGCATGCATTAACATTATTAAAGACACAATTGCCCTCAAAAACCTTTTTTACATCCTTTCCACTATACTTGTGGAGGGTATTTTTGTAAACAAATATTTTTTCTAAAAATATTCTGTAATGCATAATATTTTTAGTATACCAAACCTAACATTGTATAAAAAAAATCTCATCATAACTAATACAAGCATTACTAATGCAAGCATTGCTAATACACTATATTTTGCATTATTCGTATACACTCTACCAAATGACCCCTAATAGTATTACATTCAAAATTAAAAGTAGGAGTTTGATTACTGATGGTAGACAAAGTATAAATCAATTTATTTATGAAATGTAATATTGAAACAAATACCTTGATTGTAAATTCTTCCACCTTCAATATCATCCCCTAGAAACAATGTAAATAAAAATTATTTAGTTGTTGCAACTAACAAAAATTTAAATATTAATAAATCTTAACAACATGACTTGTGTTTAAGTTTAGATTCATATACCTTCCAATAAATGTTCATATTCATTTGGCGGAATGACCTGGGAGACCCTTGTACTAGTCTTCGTTTGTAAGTTGAACCCTTATACTTACGACTTTGTCAACTGAACCCTTAAACTCACTGAAAGACAATATTTTAAATCATTTTCTCATCCTATGTGTGTGCGTGTAGTACACCCGTTTACACATGAAATTTCATGTCATTCTTAATGACACACAAGAAATTAAATGTCAAAAAAATAAAATAAAAAACTACATTTTCATATTCTGGAAATTTTGAACATAATATTCTCCATATTTGTTCTCAAATTGAGCACCAAATTCATGTCAATGGGTGGAATTCTTACCTATTTGACTTTAATTTCACAAAAACAAAAACAAACCCAACGAATTTCCATTACAATTTTGAATTTATTTCATAAAAAATCATAAAACCCATTTATTTTTCTTGAAGCTTCATCAAACTTATTAATGAAGTTTTCCAATTTTTCAAAACCCACTGTCACCCTTCACATTAGTTCATACAAAATTCAAAAAATATTTACGAAATTGATATTTTAGGGTGTAAATGTGGAAAACGAAAAGGACTACAAGTGGTCTTGATTTACCACAAAAGAAGATTTTTTTTGTGAAAATATTTAGGGGTGGTGCAGTAAGAAGAAGAACGGAGTGAAAATAGTGGGTGAATCCATAAAAGAAAGAAAAGAAGGGAATGAGGAGAAGAAATTTGGTTGGGTTGGATGGAGGGAGGGGCAGTGGCGTCTCTACAAAGAAGATGACTTCTCATTCTTCTATTTTTTGGGGTTCTTTTTTAAACATTTTTTTAATGATGATTATACTCACTCGCTTAACACGCGTGGAATTGCCCATTATTCCAAGTCAGCAATATTGGTGCCACATGTATTCAGTCAATAGTCAAATGTGTTTAAAATATTGTGTTTCCTTAAGTATAAGGGTTCAGTTGACAAAGTTATAAGTACAAGGGTTCAACTTACAAACGGAGTCAAATACAAGGGTCTCTTAGATCATTCCACCTATTATTTTCATCATTATTTTGATCATTTGATTGAACATTAGCATGTTCCATCGCTAACAATGGTGAAAATACATTCTCATCCACCATTATATGTTTACCTTTAGATTGCGTTGAATTTGAAGATGAACAACTTGACAAATCTATCATACAGAAATATACATTAACTAATACACTGTTTAATAGTATTTAAAATTAATATATATTAAACATGCATATGTATATATAATAGGTAATGATATGATATATTATACAACACATTCTTATTTGAAATTCAATATAATGCAATCAAAAAAGTATAAATACAATCTAATACACGAATGTATGTGCTTATATAGTTTAATTTGATTGTATTACTTTGTTCAGTCAAACGTATTGCTAACGATTTTAATGCACAAGTAAATGCAACTATTTATCTTATAGATGGATTGTATATTTTGTTGGACCATGTTATAGTTTACTCTCCATGTAGTAGAATTAAAATAGTTGAATGAAATGTTTCTAATATTAACATCTGATGTAAGAGGAACATTTTTTATTGAATAAGTCTCTCTATTATTTAATTGTTTGTATTAAAAGATAGCGACTTTTGAGTTTTCAGTATTTTTTTAGTTTCTACACTTTGACATTATACTCACGTAATAACATATCCATTTTATTACAATGTTTTAATAATTTGGTTTTGTTTAATTTTGTCAGTGAAGTAAAATTAGTTGGATAGATTTTGTATCGATTACTTTGACTAGCTTAACAAAAGAATAACCACATCTTTAGATTAGAGGTACAACTATTGATTTTTATAATTTTATTGTCATAAATTGATGTAATTATGAGAGGAAAAGAGATAAATATGTATAGTCCTACAAATCAGTTTAGATGTATATAGATAATATTTTGAGAGTTTACTGTCTTAAATAATGTATTATTGAGGTGATCCTAAAATAAGGATATGTGTAGATTTATATGTATTACATAATCAAAACATAACTTGTAAATTATGCACATTTTGGTGCGATGCTCTCCTTATCAGCAGGGTCGTCTTAACCACTAGGCTACTAAAGTTATCGCTTGGGGACCCATACTTTTTTAGGCCTCCAATTTTTAAAAGATACTTATACATATTACTTAAATTTATATGTATTTTTAAATTTTTTAAAAAAAACATGTAAGAAGTTAAAAAAAACAAAATAATTGTTAGTTTTCCTCACTTTTCTAAGGGAATGAAATATTTTTTGAAAATAATTTTCTTAGTGGGAAATTGTGTTTCCTTATTTATCTCCTAAAAAAATGGCCTTATATTATTATTTACCTTATACTCATCATTTTTATTCTCTGTTTTATTATTTTTATTCTCAATATTGAACTCTCTCCTAAAAAAAATGATTTATTGTTGCTTGCAAGTTAAAAAAGAACAGAATTTGCTTTTGAGTGTCTTCTTCAAAATCTTAAGAAGTGGAACAAGCAATCATTATATTGAAGGAATGCAACACTATTTCAATATTGTTATATCAACTTATCAAATTCGTGAGCCAGAATTATTATTCTAACTTTATTTTATAATTTTTCTTGAACTTTTGTTATTGTTGATATTCTTAGTTAGTAAGTATATATATTCTCGTTCTAGTTATTATTAAGAGAAATAATACAAGTAGAAGATAATGATTTAATGGAAATATTCAATCAAATAAAAAGACTTGATTCTTTTCCTAATGCATATATTGCTTATAGATTAATGTTAACAATTCCTGTAACTATTGTCTCGGCCGAAAAAAGTTTTTCGAAACTTAAATTGATAAAATCTTACCTAAGATCTACTATGTGAGATTGAATGCATTAGATATATTATCAACTGAAAAGGAATTACTAAAACAAATCGATTAGAAAACAGTATTTGTTGACTTCACATCTAAAACGGCTAGAAAAATAACTGCAATAAAACCTTTGAATTGCAGTTAATTCACGTATACTAAAGATAAAATAAAAACTTTGAATAGACTAATTAGAGAGACATTACATTGTTATTGTAACATTGATAATCATGTGCATCATTGTATCATTTACAACTCGCATACATCTGGAAGCATTTGTCTGTCACGTTGATTCTCTTCTTTTCTTTTGTTTTCTTTAGCCTCAATTAAGGCAGTTTGCTGAAAGGACTGACCCTTTCTTTTGGCAATGGTGCATTTACACTTCCTACAATATGCATTCTCTTAACCTTAACTTTCTTCTACAAATGGAATAGTTCATCGTATTTTTTAATTGACAATATAAAAGTTAGTCATTGTGGTGTTTTAAGGAAGTTCTATTACCATCTATGCATGTATTTCTTTAATTAGCAATTTGGTCTTCAAATAATTGATTGAATCCAAGTTGATATTTTACTTATTTAAACGTAGACACATAATTTGGTGTATACATTTTATCCTTGATTGTACTTCTTTTTTATGATGGGAAGTAGTTTTTTTGCCAAACTAATGTGCTACACTATTTTCTGACATTGTGAAAATTTAAACATTATTATATTTGTTGGTTGGTTTTCTTTATGAAATTCTGAGCAGTACCCTAACCACTCATATGCCCCTCTCCCCAATCCTACAATTGCTTTGCAACAGTTGTGTGTTTGTGAAAGTATATATGTGTGGATATACTTTTATTTTTTTATTTTGACTAACGTAAGAAAAGAATAACTATATCTTTAGATTGGAGTTACAACTATTGAAATTTGTGACTTTGTTGTCATTTATTGATTTAATTGTGAGAGGAAAGTGTCACGACCCACACCGTTGTGATTGACACCCACACTAACCCTTCGGTGGAGAACCATTACTACAACCTAGACTAAACAACTTAACCAAATACTACACATTTAAAGATACAGAAGCAGGTTTAAATGACGAAAAGAAATACGGAGTTCCCATAAACTCTAAAGGTTTAAACAAATAACTTAACCAAACTAATGCGGAAGAACAACCCCTAGAACATGAAAGTCATTGTACCAAAACTCTACTAACGACAAGTCTAAGAACAAGGGGTACAACCCCAAAACTAAACAACACCTTAAACAAATAGTTTGAGTCTGAAAAGAGGGACTTAAACAAGGGAGATCCATGGCAGCTTGAAAGAACTGGCTCACCCTTGAATCCAGTCACGCTCAATAATCACCTAGCTGAGGTCTATCAATAGCTGCCTAAAGATGCCATGTACTCAGCAAAGAAAGAGAAAGTGTCGTATCAGTACACAACCACAATGTACTGGTAGGATCACGCGACTATCCCAATAAGTGAAACATATGCAAGTAACTACAACATTAGAAAACAGACATATACCAAACATATACAATATTGGTCATCTTTTTAGGATTAATGTAGCATTCCACGTTCTCAATAATACACATTGGTTATCATTTTAGAACAACAAACAGTCTTTCAACCTTAATCACCATTAGATATGAACGTAATCATCACAAGTAGATACACAACACAATTCAATGGTCCTCTCACGGAACCCAATTCAATGGTCCTCTCATGGAACCCATACCCAAACTGTTAGTGTACCGGTACGTGGTACCCGATCCAAGTTAGTGTGTCGGATCGTGACACTCGTTCCAATATTTATGTCGGTACGTGGCAATCGATCTCAGTTAGTGTGTCGGATCGTAACACCCGTTCCAATGTTTATGCCGGTATGTGGCAATCGATCCCAGTTAGTGTGTCAGATCATGACACTAGTTCCATTCAACAAGCCACAATCACAATCACAAGTACATTCTCATATTCATACAATCAAGTCATGATTCATGGCATTCAATTATTCAATTATCCTCATTCACGATTAGTGTGATCAATAATGCATCATTCACATACATACATGCATTATAATGAAGCAAGTACAAACATATATCACACAACATGAATTCACAACCATCACCTACCTCGAACAAAGCTTGAATCCCCTAAGAAACTTGATTCTTCCCTTTTCGAATTCTTTACACTTGTTCTAGGTCTACAAATAATTAATATACGCAAGGATCAACAATCAAAGGTCTAATTATTCGGATTCTAACAAACTCACTAACCCAAGACCGAACCCATGATTCCATGATCCAAATATCCCAATTAGGGTTTTTTCCACCATAATTTCCAGATCAAAACCTTCCCCCAACAATAATTACCCAAGAAACTACGTTCTATGGATTGAAAAGTGGATTCGAGGAGTGAAAACCTTACCTTTGGCCACAAGAATGGTAGAAAACTGTCAAGAAAACATCTGGGGTCGTTCCTTAGCTTTCAAAGTCGAAACTTGCAGAATAAAATATTTTCAGGGTTTATTTCTGACTTAAGTTGCGTCTGTCCCGCCACAACGTTCCTCACCCCGCTACAGTGGCCCCACCCTGGCGGAAAAATTTCGCCTTAGCGACTGTAGCGGAAACAGTGATCAAATTTAAGAATTCCAAACCTCCATTTCACAACACACCTTCATCCCATGACACTTAGAAAATACATATTCACGTTAAGATCAGTTTCGGAAGTTCTACCCACCCGAATTCAATTCCGTAAAGTCGTACGGGTTCCTCAATGTCTTAGCTATCTACTCATATGATCAAATTCATAATTAGATCTCCCAATTGTTACAGATTTCCCTAGACCTCACTGACTCCGATTTCGTCCAAATCTGGACTAGATTGGAAAATTTCAAGATACTATCAAAAAGTTTTTTGGACCAAAAATTTTCCCCGTTGACTTTTCCCTAACGACGGAGATAGGTCATTACAAAAAGATACAAAGATCTGCAGACCTACAAATCATTTTAAATATCTGATGAGTATTTTTCACTTTTTTGTTTTTTTTCGTAAGAAGATTCTACTTTTCCTTGCTAATTTTTATGATCTTTCATGTCTTTGTTATATGTATTGAACTATATGTCTATTTAAACTGATAAAACATCATAACTGAACAACAATTAATTTAGAGTAATTTATTAATTATTCAGAGTTGTATCCAGTTTTTGAATAACTGAAAAATATAAATTCAATGTCACTTGTGCAATCATAAAACTGATGAATTGTAAACAAAATATTTGTTAGTTTGGTCTGAAGAATCATATTTCTGAAGCAAACTTATATTATTTTTAAATTTAAAAATATCAGTCAGTTAATATAAAAAAAACTATAAAATATTATATATCTACTTACTAGTACTAGTTTTTTGACACGTGTGTTGCACGTGATTACCGATTCCAAAAATATATGTTATAGTAAATAGTATTGCTTATTTAAGTGAAGATTTGAACAATAAGCTTAGCAAAAAATAATATTACAGATTCTTTTGTGAATGTTCAACGTGGATCGTCATATATCTCTTATTCACGCAAACCTATGAAGATGGTTAATAAAAAAAATTATTAGTTAAATGCAATAATGTATATATTTATTTCAATTTGATGAGGTTCAATTATGTAATTAATCTTATCTCACTAATATTACCTTATAGACAATAATCACTTTGTATTTTTCTTGTCATCTAACCAGATGTGCGTTGCATGTGTATTCTATGTTAAATTGTTTAAATGTCATATGAACATGTGAAGAGAACAACTACATTTTATATATTCACATATTTTCACATTTGTTGTGAGTTGTTTTTTTTAAAAAAACTCGGAACATTTTAAAATAATATATTTTAAAGTTAGTAGATCTTGTTAACTTGATAATACATTTGTGACATATATAATACTTTAAATCAAAATTAGTTTCCTCAAGTATTCGAGGTTATGGAATATAACATCATAGAATAGAACGACTTACTTCATCAGAATAGTGGTACCTCATATTCCGCCTAAACTTCGAACTAACTCAACAACAATAAATCACACAAAAAAATTTAAAATGCAAGAAGAAGAGTAGAACATTAAAAAGTTTGTGGTTAAAAAATGAGAGGAAGCCCCTCTATTTATAGTCAACAAATGATAGTATGAACAAATGTTTTTTGTGTCTTATTTGAAAAGTCACGACCTTTTTGAGAAGTCACAACCCTTTGAAAAAGTCAAAACTTATTGAAAAAGTCACAACTCTTTGGAAAAGTGATAACTCATCGAAAAATTACAACCCTTCGAAAAAAGTCACAATTTATCGAAAAAGTCACAACTCATTGAAAAAGTCACAACCTAAGTTAGGGATATTATAGTAATTTAATATTCAAGTTAGAAGTTCATGCTTTTAAGGTAACTAGTTTTTTGATACGTGTGTTGCACGTGATTACCAATTCCAAAAATGTATGTTATAGTTAATACTATTGTTTATTTAAGCAAAGATTTGAATAATAAGCTTAGTACAAAATAATATTGCAGATTCTTTTGTGAATGTTTAATGTGGATCATCATATATATCTATTATTCATGCGAACCTATGAAGATGGTAAATGAATTTTTTTATTAGTTAAATCTAATAATATTTATATTTATTTTAATTTTATGAAGTTCAATCATGTAATTAGTTGTATCTAACTAGTATTACCTTATAGACGATATTTATTGTGTATATAAAAACTAAACTAATACACACTTCAACTGGCGTTTTTACAAGTCATATGAACTTTTCTTCGTCTAAAATACTGAAATATTAAGAAACAGTAAATAAGTAAAACAAAAAGGCAATGTTTATATAATATTAACTATTTTGAAGCAAATTTTCTGACAATCTAAATCACATAAGTAGCATTGACAAAAAAAGTCATTCTTTTGTCTTGAGCATCAAAAAAATAAATTGTGACAATTCTTTAAATTTTGGAAAAAGATATTCAGAAGCATATATCTACATCACAAGAGAAATTGTTAACAAAAACAAATGAATTTAGACTACAACATGTTAACTTCATATATTGAAATATTACATACTAATGTATATATTAAGAAAAAATAATTATTATATCATCAAAATTATTTTTCTCAAGTACATGAGGTTATAGAAATAGAACGATTTACTTCATCAGAATGGTGGTACCTCATATTCCGCTAAACTTTTAACTCATTCAACGACAATAAATCACACAAAACTTTTAAAATACAAGAAGAAGAAGAAGAGTACAAGATTAAAAATAATTGTGATTGAAAAATGAGAGGAAGCCCCTCTATTTATAGTCAACAAAGGGTAGTATGAACAATGTTTTTGTGTCTTATCTGAAAAGTCATGGCCGTTTCGAGAAATCACAACCCTTTGAAAAAGTCACAACTTATTGAAAAAGTCACAATTCTTTGGAAAAGTCACAACTCATGGAAAAATCACAACCCTTTGAGAAAAGTCACAACTTATCGGAAAAGTCACAACTCATATGAACAAATATGTTTTTGTCTTATCTGAAAAGTCATGACCTTTTCGAGAAATCACAACCCTTTGAAAAAATCACAACTTATTGGAAAAGTCACAACTCTTTGGAAAAGTCACAACTCATAGAAAAATCACAACCCTTTGAGAAAAGTGTTGGAATATATATATATATATATATATATATATATTAGATGGGAAAAAATATAATATCAAAATAATAATACAAGAATTAGGATAAATACTACTATAATAATATTCTTAGTAATATATATTTATATATATATTTATATAATACTTGAGTCGTGCTAGGCACTGTCCTAAGAAACTATTTCAGCAGTGTGAAATGTTTCCCCAGGATTAAACAAGCCTTCTCTAAATTAATTAGAGGATACATGAATCAACAAAATATAAATATAAATACTACAAAACCAGCAAGACCGTTGAAAGAAAGTGTTTGAAAAAAAAGCGTTTTCTATTTCTCTTTTGTAATATGTTCTCACTAAGTGCTGCCTTTGAAAATGCCATGTTAGGTCTTTATATAGGAAGATAAAGTAGGTTACTTTGGTACCAAGAATACTTGGTCACCAAGTAAATCAATACTTTGGCACCAAGTAAGTTATTACTTTGGTACTAAGTAGAGCAATACTTGGTCACCAAGTTGAATGACAAAGTAGTAGAAATGTCACATGTTAAATATTTACTTTGGCTCAAAGTAACTAAATCATTTGAAATAATTATAATATTGCTAACAATCCCCCACATATTTCAAAAGATTTTGAAAATAAGATAATGAGTTTCGCTAATTTTGTATGATCAAAATGTTATAGGTTTGGTGTCTTTCGGACTATGAACCAAACTTAGACCGATAAAATTTAACTTACAGAATTATTGGTGAAATATAAAATTTCTATGAACCAATTATTCTTTTGTAAGCTAGAGATTCTACCAATCACATTTTAATCCTCATATTTTGTTGTTCAACGCGGTTTTGCACCAATAAGTCATGCGCGTGGTTGGTATTCATGAGAGCTCTAGAGACTAGGCCAAAATATCATAGGAGCGGCTTCACTCAACTTCTCATATAGGTGAATTCATCAAGTGTATGCTACTTTAAATACACCATCCATAAGGACTATGAATTCATTAAGAGTTAATAACTCATCCCTCATAATTAGTAGCAGTTCAAGCACTCTCAGTTAGTGCGCAGAGTCAATATTGACTTGTTATTACCCATATGAACCTACTTCATGGGATCTCCAATCACATAGATTGGGTATTTCTCTTTTGTAATATGTTCTCACTTAGTGCTGCCTTTAAAATGCCATGTTAGGTCTTTATATAGGAAGATAAAGTAGGTTACTTTGGTACCGAGAATACTTGATCACCAAGTAAATCAATACTTTGGTACCTAGTAAGTTATTACTTTGGCACCAAGTAGAGCAATACTTGATCACCAAGTTGGATGACAAAGTAGTAGAAATGTCACATGTTAAATATTTACTTTGGCTCAAAGTAACTAAATCTTTTGAAATAATTATAATATTGCTAACAAAAAGTTACAACTTATCGGAAAAGTCACAACTCATCGAAAAAGTCACAACCTAAGTTAGGAATATTATAGTAATTTAACATTCAAGTTAGGAGTTCATGCTTTTAAGGTAATATAGATAGATATAGATATAGATATAGATATAGATAGATAGATAGATGTCTAAATAACCACCTATAGTTTACAGTGTTGCTTTTGTCAAAAGCTTACACACAGACTTATCATAATGGTAACAGACTCTAAATTTATCAAATTGTGTGATCATTTTTCTGAAACTTCTTGGACATCAATCTTAATGTACTGCATTGCTAGAATATGTGAAAGCAAATAGGTCCATTAGATTAATATTTGAATAGTTGAAGCCTTTTTGTTGTTATTTTGTAAAAGCTACTCACAATTATTTACTTTACTATTTTTTAGTAAAAATAAATTATTGATTTTACTAAACATGATTGTTGTAATACTTAATTTTGACAATTGTAACAGTAGTTCTGATAAGTAGATGTCATTTGATACTAGTTTAATAAAATAGGTAATGATTTGTGAGTTTATTAGATAGTTTTCAATTTGATTTTGTATCTACAATACCACATATTGCACATGTTATTAATATATATAAAGTTGTATGAATTCTCAAAGTTTAAAAGTAGTATAAATATATAAATTAGTATAGTTTATGATAGTGAAGAATATATGTCGTTGTTTTATACACTGTTCATAATACACTTCACATACATATGGAAGCGTTTGTCTATCACATTGATTCTCTTCTTTTCTTTTGTTTTCTTTAGCCTCAGTTAAGGCGGCTTGCTGAAAGGACTACGACCCTTTCTTTTGGCCATGGTACATTTACACTCCCTACAATCTGCACTCTCTTAACGGTTATATTGTTGACAATTGTAAAGGTTAAGTATGCGTACGCACTACCCTCCACAGAACCCACTAGGTTGGACTACACTGGGTATGTTGTTGTTGTTGTTATTATTTTATCTAAATATGGAAAAGTGTTAGACCTCCATATGCCTACAGTCTTATTGTGGTATTTAGCATATGGAATTTTTTCAGTTTTACAAAAAAAAAAACTATCAAGTTGTTTTAGTTTTTTTCTAACTTCTTATCTTCATTGAGCAGTTGTTGAAGCTATAGACGGAACTATCTCAGTAGCCTCTGCATTTGCTGTTCACCAAGAAGGTAATCTGAAATTTCCCAATTCGTATATAGTCTTTGATCTCAGTATCTTACACATTATAATAGTATGAGACTTGTTTGTTAGTATTCCTTCATTACACGCATTGAAAGACCTTAATTCTAATTACATGCTGTTAAGATATGTCTTATTCATCCTCTATACATTTCTGCATCTAAAATATTGTTTGCATCAAGTAAAAAGTCTCCTTTTTCTTTTGCACTCTCTTTTATTAATTTTTTGAAATCAGATGGACATATATGTTGCTAGATGGTCCTTTGAGTTTTCTTTATTTTATTTTTTTCTTATATAATTTTGTATCAGCAATATATATTTGAGTAAATGTCAAATTTGTTTTTTTAAAAAAGAAAAAGAATAAATGTTAAACTTCTCTTTGTCCTCGGGGATATCCAACACCTATACGGGACAGAGAACACAAATTCTTGACACAAGTGGTCGAAGAAGCTTACAAAGGTGTAGAATGTGGAGATGGAGGCCAATTTGGTGCATTTTTTGTTTGCAATGATGAAGTAGTTGTTAGCTGTCACGAAATGGTTTTGAAGCATACTGACCCTAGAGCTCACATAGAGGTCACAACAGTAAGAGAGGTCAGTATTCCTACTGCGTAATTTGTTTTTGTAACACCTCGGATTTGAGAAAATAGAAAAATGCAGCTTTCCAGGACCTAGTGCCAGAACAGTGGAAGCCACTGACGGTCCGTGGTCTAACACACGGTCCGTTGTTGGGGTCCAAAGTTTGATGGTCTTTGATCCCACCCACGGTCGACCAGTACGGTCCGTGGTTGGACCTACTAATACACCCAAATTACACCTCCCGAAAGAAGTATAAGCGGTCGTTGCCAAATAAAGAACCTAACTTTCAGGTTAGGGTCGATCCCACGAGGACTAAGGTTTAGACTTAAACTAACTTACACTTATCTTCATTTAGTCAAACTATTCCGAGAAAAGTAACCAAAAGCGGGGATTTGTAAATAAAATAACATATTGTTGATTTGAATCACTAAGTAACGAGTAAACAAGATTCATAGTTTGAGATATCAATATTAGATGAAAATTAGGGTATAAGTGTTCCCCACAAGCTCTTAACACAGTGCTCCTAATAATAGTAACTCTATCCTAGTGTTTGACATGCAAGGTTGATAAGTTGGGTATTCCTAAGTGATTGGTCCTCCAAGTAGGGAATTTCACCACGCAACTCGGTCCGTCTACGAATGTGTACTTTACTAACCTTTACCTTTAACCTCGTATTATCCCTTGCGTCAATTGAGTTGGGTATTTGCCCTATCACGTCAATTGATTAAGGTCAGGCTATTAGATAGCAACAAATCCTTAACTAAATCTCCGTTGTTTAATCCTTTTCTCATTCATTACCGCCTTGGCCCAGCAAGTAGGAACGAGGCGAGTTCTAAAGTTGGCCATCGTTAAAAAGCATATTAAATGAAAGGATAAACAATACATGTATAAACATTATTCAAGAATTACTCAATTATTAGTCACACTTTGTTAATTGCTCATGGTTCCCACAACCCTAGTTTTGGATTTAGCTACTCATGCTTGAGAGTTCACAATGCATATTAGGTTACTAAACGAAATCATGAACTTACAATTAGAATAGATGAATACCGAAATCTTGAATTGAAATTCAAAGAGCAAACTGCATAAACTAGCTTTTAGAATTAAAGTGCCAAAGTTTTTGCAAAATAATTCCAAAAACTAAAAACAATAATCTCCAATAGGGTCTAACTCCCAAAAACGAAAATTACAACCAGTATTTATAATATCTAAATCCTAAACAAAGTAGGAAAAGGAAATAAAGAAAATTTGGTTCAGACATGATTTTGATCGACGACACGAACGACGGACCGTGGATTAACCTACGATTTGTGGTTCACCTCCATGGGTCAGCACTTGGTAAAAGTTTCAGGCTCTTCAAATGATGGTTTCCACCTACGGTCCGTGCATTGGGCTACGGTCCATCCGGTTCCTCCGTGGTTCAAGTACTAGAACTTAACTCTCTGATCCAAATGACGGTCGTGCAGGACGGTCCGTCATTCACTCTACGTGACGTCGTTTACCTCCGTGGTTCCACACTTAGTCAGACTTCCTTAAACTCACATCCACTCCTCCCCACCTATGGCCCTTCACTTGAACGACGGTTCGTGGTTGGGCTCTGTCAACTGCTATTGTCGCCATTCAGTTCTTTTCTCTCTCAACCGTTTCGAACCTATTTCCTGCAAAATGAGATCAAATACCATCACATCTAATAACAAACAACCCAAGACTAACACAAACTCAAAGTGAAATGCATCAAAAATACCATAAACTCACGGTATATCAATACCCTCAACTTAAAATTGTTGTTTGTCCTCAAGCGACACACTAAGACTCTAAACGACACTTATGTAAAAGCAAACATGCGAACTAAAGCAATCACATGGCTTTCTAAATCAATTATTTCCCTTAGTGTGAATCTTTTTCATTCAGATCAATAAGCTAACTCATGTGGATCAAAACATGACATAGACAGACCAATAGATATCACCACATACACTTTCAACAATCACCAAGGTACCAACTCTCCAACAATGTAAATAGTGCCCTTGCCACAAAGAAATCTTTTTTCACACAAAAATATGATATTTAAGCTTAAGGATTCGGTAAACACTCACACTCAGAAGTGAATTCAAATACATTTAGTGCTCAATACCATAGACTTGCCCTTATTTTCACTGCATACTCAGACTGTTCACTAGGATCACTATAGGAGTTTCTTAGCTTGTAACGTAGGCTCAGGGTCAGGTAGGATACATTTGGGTATTTTTAGTGACTTTTCTTCCCTCCTTGACATTACATTGGCTATCTACCTCTTTTCTCAACCAATTATGACCTCTTTTTTATTTTTTTGTTTTCTGCTCTCTTTTCCTTGACTTATATCAGAACAGATGTGACTTTGACTTTTTCATTTTTTTTTCACTTTTCATTTTCTTTTACTTATTTTTTCTTTGTTATTCAGCATCATTATCACTCTTTTTGTTTCTTTTGAATTTAGTCACACCTTTTTTTTTTTATCCTTTTTCTTCTTCTACACATAAATTTTTTTCATACCCTTTTCTGTCAGTTTTGTTTTTCAAAGCCACCCTCAACTTATGTATTTTGCATGAGTTGAGGTGCAGGATGTCCTAGGTCGGACCAGGGCCGAGATTAAGGTAACTTCTGAATTAGCAACCCTCAACTTAAGATTTTGGCCTAAGTTAAGGATCACAATGTCCAAGGAGGGACCAGGGCCAAAACAGATTTTTAGGGAAAGTGATTTAGGGGTATTAAAAGAAGTGGTATTCATTAGACTCAAACATTTGGATCAAATGGAGCATTTATTTCTTTTGGTTGGATTCTTTTTAGGCTTAAGTGGACTTGTTTGAACAAGAGACTATGATAATTTCCCAATTCCCAGCCTAGATTATCTTAACAGGACCAATGAGGCAAGTTCTAGATTGGCACATACTACATAAGCATACAAAATCACCTCACACACACTTGGCACATTGTGTCATTATCAAATTATTGAAACACCTAGTTCAAGTTTTAGCTTAAGCCATGCTATGATACATGTTCTTATCATGCCACATGAATATCCAACACATTCAACTAAATAAGCCTATAGATCTAGCACATTTCAAATGTTTCGGACAGGTATCTTCATGCTCTTATGCCATCAGGCTTTCATTCTTTCAATCTACTTCTAGACTTAAACAATCCTACGCATGTCGGTTCAACAAAAAAGTAAAACAGTCCCTTGGGGAAAAAGAACACAAGCAAGAAAACCCCAAGGGAGGGTTTATGAGTTGGGTTACTCAGACTTCACCCTATCACTCTCAACCCATTTACCCCACTCCAACAAGAAATGGTGCAATTGCCCTCAATGCACAAAAAAAATGTAAAACAAAGGGTGAAGTAAACTTGTTGCGCGTAAGCGCCGAATACCCATCAAGAAGCGGGTGGGTTCGATTTCTCAAAACCCGCTGGATCAGCAATAGTGACGCCCTCAGTAGCATCCTCCTCAATAGTAGGAGCACAATCACTAGTGCCCCTCGATCCGGATGGACCAACACCTATCTCAGGGGCCCGCTGTGCCGCAACTCCTCATCAATAATAGAATGTCTCTAGGCTGCTTCCAACTATTGTCGCTCTCTCTATCGTGACGTCTAGACTCACCAGTATCAGAAGTATGGTCAGAGAAGTGGGTGCGCTTCCTAGCCGCACAGGAAGGGTCAGTTACTGGAACCTTGTCACCAAATAGAGCGCTCAGCACCACCTCGTCTTCCTCTTCCACAGGTGCGGTCTCCGGGACAGCCTCAACAGGGGCTAGAAGAGCATCAACATCTGAACGGAGCCTAGCCAACTCTGTCTAGAAGGTAGTGATATCCATAGTGGGCCCAGTTCTCTCCAACACCTTTAGATCAAATTCATCTAACCTCTTGTAGACCGCCTGAATCTTCGCGTCCATCATCCACTCCATGTGCGCCTTCGACTTTTCAACGGACCTCTACATCCATGGTCACACATGTTGTAGTAGTCTAGCCATCTGAGTCTCCAGTTTCTGGACTCGGGCCAGAGGTATTAGAGTAGTCCCCAAAGGGGAAGAGGCTCGTGATGAGCTCGCAGCATGACTGGTGGCGATGGAAGGGGGAGCCTGTGCATCGAGTGTAGTGGTGGGTATGTAAGTGTCATGAGCTTGTGCCTCCGCAACCTGCTCAACCTATCGAACTAAGTCAGCATCTAGGGAAGGAACTGCAACTGGTGTACTCCGATGCGGGGCAGCGAAGTTTGTGTCATACTATATCAGCCCAACATCCATGGTCTTGGTAACCTCGACCAACCTGTCACAGAGCCATATTGGCACAGTAGACTCTCTACATAAGCGGAAGATTAGGCAGGGAAAGGGAAAAGTGGTAGTCCGCCGGAATGCCCTCTCATGAATCTCTGAAAGGATGATCTGGGAAAAATCGATCTCCAGCTCAGTCAGTAGTGCAGCAAGCATCACCGCACGATCCCAAGTAATGACATTGTCCGCCTGTGTAGGGGACAATCTGTGTCGGTCGATGGACCACCAAAATTTGGCCCCAAAGGTCAAAGTCCCCTTTTTGATAGGAAACTAAATATTCTACACCTATTCGATGCTCTCTCCCTCCTCAGCAATGTGTCGGGCCATTCGATAAAGTAGTGACTCCCTCTGCTCGGAGTCTTAGAATGCTCAACCCTGAACTACCCTATCCGATAGTCGTACTCCATCGTCTTGATAGGCTGAGCGTGTGACAGGCCATAAATAAAATGACAGATAGTGGTCTGGGAAATATCTACTGGGAGGCCCCGTACCATAGTGGTCACTAGAGGAGGCTGAGCCAAAGCCTTGGCTCGTGATGGCAAGGCATTAGTAACAATTGTCGCATATGAGGCATAAGACTCTCGCACCATCTCCTCACAGTATCTGCCTAAATTTTCGGCCATCCAGTCACACATGTGTTGCTGGAACAGTACATGGATGATGGACAAAGTGTGGAGGCACCCTTTCAGAACCAACCGCTCTTTAGTGATAGGACGGGCCACCTTTTGATATTCATCCAATGTTTTCCCATCAACATATATATGGAATTTCCCCTCGACACACCACTTGTTCAACTTTGTGGCGCTGTGTATCGGCTCAACTCTAATACCGGGAGGGTCCTGAGCATCCCCCGTGCTAGTGGCATCCGAGGCAGCAGTCGAAATGCAACTCAGTGCCGAACTGTGACTCTCCTTTAGGTGAGGACCCCTCCTTAGACTGGGGGCAGTGACCTCGACCTTGTCACTCGATGATATGACCTGCTTGTGCCTGTTCCTATTCCTCGTGGTCGGGGGGTAGTGCGGGTGCCTCTGATGGTCTCCAGGACATATTCGTCCCCACTAGACTCATCGAGCAGGTTGCGGTATGGTGCGACCGACTTGGACTTGCCCTTCTTACAGTAAACAGGTGCTTGTTTTGGCGCCATGGTACCTTTGGAGGACTAGTTAGGAAGCAACAAACTCAAAAAGACCCAAGAAAAAAATTTAGAATACTATTTGGACCTAGACAAAAAATTAAAAAAAATCCTAGGCAGTGACTGATTTTTGGACCTACGGTGAGTACCTACGTATCGTCGATTGAATGACGAACTGTCGATCCCCTCCATAGGTTAGGAGGCCCATTTTTGAATTTCTGATGTTGAACCACGGACGTGCAGAATGGTCCCTTGATTAAACGAAGGATCGTAGCCCATGTCGTGGTTCACACTTTTGTAGGGGCTGGATCGACGGACCCTGACCTACAGTCAGTAGGCTGACCCACGGTCCGTAGGCTGAGGCCGTCGACCAGTGTTATATGTACACAAAGGTTTTTTCACTTTTTTTATTCACCAAATTCAACAAACAAACAACACCTATACTATGTCTTAACATGATTTCAACACATTTCATGGTAGTCTATCATCCCTAGGGTTTCAATCATGCAAATTTTGAATTCTACTCAATTCAATTTGGAAAACCCTAAATCAAGACATTCAATTAGACATCAAAATCATATCATTTAGTTCAAACTAACAACACACTTAAAACACCATCTTCCCAAGGGTAAATTTAGAACCAAATTTTAAAAAAATTAATGTGCAATTATCTAATCAAGGTCAAATACAACTATGTGACTTCTATTGAAACAATGAAACGAAATTCAAAGTTTAGTGATGTCGATTACCTTACAAGTAAAGCATAGTTGATGAGTGTGCTCGTTGTGATCTCTTCTTATGACTTAAACAAATGTGACACCGAACCCGTACTTTGATTTCATTGTAGACGGGAGATAATATGGGGAAAAAAGAAAAAGAGAGATTGGGGGAGATTTAGGAAGGAAAAATGGAAGCGGAGGATTATATGGAGGTAATGAGGGGGTTTAAGGGTTTTTTTCTAGGTGTAGTAACGGTTTAATACGGTTGGAGAAAAAGAGGGAAATGGGGGTGTATTTGAAAATGAAGGGTTTGAAATAAATAGGGGTACGGGTCGGGTCGACTGAAACCCTAACTTAGACCCACAAAACCCCATCGATGGTCCGTGGGTCAATCGACGGTCCGTTGATAGATTTCGTGGTTCACTCTTACACTTAGTGAAATTTAGAAAACATACATGGGGTCTACGGATGCCATTCACGGTCCGTCGATTGAACGATGGACCGTCGATGGGAACCGTAGACCAGTGCACCTATGACTGTTTTACCAGATTCTGTACCTACACTCATAGCAAACATTAGGCCTTTCCTTTTATATTTTCTGGACACTTTTTAGGCACATACCCTATCCTACCCTTGTCTAGCCAACACTAAAACTCAAAATTGATAAAAGCTATCTAGAAAGTAAAAAAGGAAGAACAATTCACTATATTGAAAAGAAAACTCCTATAGTTGGCTAGATTTTACATCTTGGGTTGCCTCCCAAGTAGCGCTTTATTTAACGTCGCGGCACGACCCCAACACCTTGATTACTCGGACTTCATCAAAACCCCACTGCTCTATCACCTCATAGACACTCTCAGATCTCCTCAAGTAGATCTTTATTCTTTGACCATTCACCTTGAACCTCGTTCTTTCCAAGTTCTCAAGTTTAACCGCTCCATTTGGAAATACTTGCTCTACTTTGAATGTCCTGGTCCACTTGGACTTGAGTTAGTTAGGAAATAAGTGCAACCTTGAGTTAAATAATAGCACCGGATCACCGGAAGCAAGTTCACACTTTTCGATCTTCTGATCATGGTACTTTTTTATATTCTCCTTGTACAAGGATGAACTTTCATATGTTTTTAGGTGAAACTCATCAAGCTCATTCATTCTTTGACTCGATGCGGCACCCCCAATCCAAATTCAGCTCCTTGAGTGCGTACATCGCTATATGCTCTAACTCCACAGGCAGATGACAGGACTTCCCATATACATGTTTGTAGGGGGACATACCTATGGGAGTTTTGAATGAAGTGTGATAAGCCCATAGAGCATCATCAAGCCTTCTTGACCAATCAGTTTTGTTGGCATTCACGGTCTTTGCAATAATTTGCTTTATCTCGCGATTTGACACTTCAACTTGCCCACTAGACTATGGATGATAAGGGGTTGCTACGCTATGACGAACACCATACTTCTCAAGCAACACCTTGAACAACTTATTACAAAAGTGAGAACCTTCATCGCTAATGATTGCCGTTGGTGTACCAAATCTGGAGAATATATTCTTTTTCAGGAATGCGGTGACACTTTTTCTGTAACACTCCGTAAATGTGTAGACTTAACTAGAGCTAAAATGTATGGGGAAAGAGTCTATGAAGAGGATAAGTGCCTAAACTATCTAAGAAAAGTGAAGGAAAATGATTTTTTCTTTGGTCCTTTCGGCGATGGGCAGGAGAATCGCCCAAGTGCCTTGGCGAGTAGCCAAATGGACTCTCCTCGCCTAGTGGATTGCCTCCCCTAGACCTAGCTACTGTAATTTTAGGCGAGCTAGGTCGGGGCTCGCCAACCCACTTGGCGAATTTCCCAAGGGTCTGCCTTATCGCCCAAGTGAATGTCTCCATTTGGGAGAATTCTGTAATTTTTGGCGAGCCAAGGGTCCATTAGGCGTGTCGCCTAGTGCCCTTGGCGAGCCAATGGGTCCATTGGGCGAGCAAAGTTGTGAAGGAGGGGAAAAATTAAGTTGTAACTTAAAGGGTCCCTAGTTTTATTCCATAATTAAAACCACTTTATTCTACTCTTTTCCCAATAAGTATATAACCTTTTTAGACTTGAAATTCCTTCAATTAAGTCACTATTTTTAAAAAATAATTAAAAGAAGACCATCTCCTCTCCAATATTACTCTCACTAGAAATCCTCCAATTAGCTTGGGGTTGATGACTCCTTGGTTATGTGAATTTTGATGTGATTTGCATTCATGTGGGGATGTTAGATCTCTTTCCCTACTCTATTCATTCTAGCTTGAGTCTCATTCAAAGATGAATGTTCCAAGGAAGAGATATTGTAACACGTCAGAAATTGATAAGAGAGTTGGAATGGAAAACATTATAGAGAATGTGCTAGTGCCAGTTTGAACAAGTCTACCTACGGACCATACAAGGTTCTATAGTCCATAAAGGGAGGTCGTGGAAGTTGAGTCAGTAAGTTGGATTTGTCAAGTCTCCAAAATTTTCCCATAGATCAACAGGACTACCTGTAGGAGGACCTACATCTAGTAAGAAGTGATTCGTAGGTAGGTCTCAAGACTTGGTGAAATATTTTATAGATCTAGGGTTCTATAGTTGGGACCTATGGCACGTAGAAGGGTCTATGGACCATAGAAGGTGGCTTGTTATTTTTCTTAGAAAACACTTTCTCTGGTACTCTACCTACGATTGACTAGGATGGTCTATAGCTCGTTGTACGGACCGTACATGGTGTCCGTAGAATCATTCTGGCAGTTTAAGTTCAGGGTTAATTGAGTATTTTCCTATCCTTTTAACTTCTAAAATATGTCGTTTCTAGACTATTCTAAGGTCCTATAACTGATTTTACTCTTACAATTTACTCATTCCCCTCATTCACTCAAAACCCCAAAATTCCTCAAGATCTTCTTCTCCAAATTCTCTCCAAGGATCTAAAGGAAAATTCTAGGGTTTTTCAAGCTCCAAGCTCTCTTCCCTAGTTCCAAGGTTTAGATTCATCAAGGTATGTGGGAAATTCATCAATGGATCCCTTTCCATCCATTTAGTCCGAAGAAATTCACAAATTATATTTTTAGATCTTACCCAAATTCTAAGGTATTGCATGCTTGTTAATGGGTTCTATTGTTCATGGATAAATTCACTCTATATGATCTTATTATGTATTATTTGATTCAAATTACATTTTTCAATTATGACACGACCATGCTGCCTCAACACACAACCCAAACCAACATCAGAAGCATTGTAATACATTGTAAAGCCCTCGCCCTCAAGTGGTAGAGTCAAAACATGAGCGGTAGCTAGAAGCTTATTGAGCTTCGGAAATCTCAACTCACACTCCTCTGTCCACTCGAAAGGAACATTAAGGCAAATAACCGGGTCAAAGGTGTTTTAATAGATGAAAGCCCTCTACAAAACTGTGTAGTAACCTAGTAATTCGTTGAAGTTGTGAATCTTAGTCACCGAGATGGGTCTAGCCCAATTATGAATAGTTGCAATCTTCATCGGATCCACCATAATGTCATCCTTGGACACCATGTGCCCCATGAGTTCTCTAGACTCAAGCTAAAACTCGCACTTCGAGAATCATTAATGAACACAGTCCTCAAATGCTACTCGTGCTCCTCCTTGATCCATGAGTACACCAGAAAATCATTAATGAACACGTTGATGAAAGAATGAAGATACGATCTGAACACACACGCCATCAAGTTTGTGAATATTGTCGGGGAATTGGTCAACCCAAAAGACATCACTAAGAACTCATAATGGTCGTAACGAGTCCTAAATGTGGTCTTAGGGATGTCGTCGCCGTAATTTATAGATGGTGATAGTCGGATCTTAAGTCAATCTTAGAAAACACCATGGCACCTTGAAGCTGGTAAAATGAATCATCAATGTGAGGCATGGGATATTTTTTCTTCATCAACACCTTGTTTAATTGAATGTAATCGATACACATATGCATAGAATTGTCCTTCTTTTACAAAGAGAATTGGGGCACCCTAAGGAGACACGCTCGGCTGAATGAATCCCTTACCCAAGAGATTTTGAAACTAAACACTGAGCTCTACGGGGACTATATGGTATGGTGGAATAGGAATAGGATGAATGTCCGACTCAATGTCAATAGCAAAGTCAATATCGCGCTCCAGGGAAAGGCCATTAGATCAGTAGGGAAAACATTGGCAAACTTGCATATAATCGAGACTTAATCAATTATAGACCCCCCCCCCCCCACAACATCCCGCACATACACCATAATTTGTTTTTTCATAATTTACGCTAAACTTTTATTACTTATTTCTCAAATCATTTTTCAAGACCTAAGATGGTAAAATACTCATATTAATCATTATTTCTTAAGGAGTATGCAAATTCCAAAGTGGTTAAGTAAAAGTAAATGGAGGGAGTAAAAGAGTTTCACTAAAAATAAGAATTTTATCTCTAGTCCAAATTGATTCAATAAATATATCATTTTATCTCACCATATTTTATTTTAAAAAAGGAATAGAGATCATAACTTAATTCCTAAGGGGATGTGCTTCTATTCAAACAAATAGGGGATTTTCTTTTTCATAATTTCAACTAGTATCAATGGATGGAAAAGAAACATATGGATTAGTAAAATTAATTACTAATTGACTTCCAAGATTCAAAGAGAGACACGATATGGTTTTTCAATCCGATACATATATATAACAATAGAATAGAGTATCTTTATTTCTTTAATTGGGAGCATACATAAAAATGAAATTCCTACTCAATTTTTTATTGGATATGTAATAAGTAATTTTTTTTAAGTCAAAAAGACAATGAAGTTAACACCAAAATCATATTTAATTGCCTCAACGGTCCAAAACAATATTTACATGAGTGAGCCTAAATTAATGAGGAAGTAAATTACAACAAGGTATCATACAAGTGCAACATTTGTTTCCATTTCAAGAGTAACAACAACAGTATGGCCTCAACCCCCAGCAAAATAGATTAACTATATTAATTCTCTCACTTTATTTATGAGTCCAGAATCTAAAGAATTATTTTTTGTATCGAAATCTCCTAAGGAATAATAAATTGAAAGTAAACTATGCACCAACAGTTATCTTTAGGAATTTGGTTCCTAAACTCGTACTATAACATAAAATAAACAACACTTAATTTACCGTGAAAAAGTTTCTTACTCAAGGGAATAAAACCACAACCTATAGTGTGTAGGATTTCAGAAACCAATTCTCCACTAACTTAAAAGAGTAGTTTCAAATGAAAACTCTATAATCTAGGGACTATCATTAGTACTTCAACTCAACAGTTAACTCTAACGGTTCTAACAACTCTCAACGAAAAGATAAACTCTCTTCTTTTACAATTCACACATCTTCACAAATTGAATAACAATATTAAGAACAGTTATAACTCAATAACTCTCCTATTACTAATTCAACCCTAGCAACACCCTACACACTTGTTCAAGGAGTTATTGTTTATGTCTCTCTTCTTCCTTTCGTTGTTGCTTGTCTTTTGCCCTTTGAAAGAACAATTATTTTCTTGTGTGCAACCAACAGAAAAATTGTGATTGGATTTTTTCCTTTTATATATGTGTGAGATTAGGTTATTAAGTCTATCTTAACTTGCTCGAATTGTAATTCCTTTTCCTTTCAAGATATGATTAGGTACACACAAACTTCCCTTTAAAGACTACTTCCTTCATGTTTAGGACTATTTCCTTCTTTCACATCTGGCATTATTTGCTACTATAATGCATGAACTTGTTCTCTAAAGTGGACTTAGTTCTAAAGCTATGAATGTCATTTTAAAACATATTAGATATTAATCTCATAACTCCACAAGCTCTCCCTTTTTATGATGACAAAAACTACACAGGCCAGGCATAACATACGTATATCAAGCCCCCTTTCTATGACATACTTAGTAGCATAACTATTTCTTCCCCATTTGGCATCATTGAAAATCACCAATTAAAAATATGTGCAAGTGAAAAACACTCATGGTTGTTGGGGCAACACTAACACGTACAACATTCAAAAATAACAACTAATAGAACCAGAGTAATAGACCAACAAGACATGACATAAGACAAACACATAAGAATAAGAAGTAAAAACTAACAGTACTATATTAAGCCAAGACTGCCCTTACAATCGTACGAAAAACCATTACAAGTCTTAAAGCAACACCAACAAACCAAAAGAAAATAACTATAACACAAGGTTTTAGGACTAAGGAGGAGACAGAGGCATAAAAGAAAAGGAAGGGAGGGGAACAACAAGCTGGAGAAGATGATCGATATGAGCATTATGAGTTGCTTGCTGAGCGAGCATTTGGTTCTTCATTAGAACTGTCTCACCCTTAAATGCCTATAGTCCCAGCTTGAGCTGGACAATTTTCTTTATCAGTGCAACATTTTGCATGTTTGGCCACTTGAAGTTCCTAAAGCAACTGGTCAGACTCCTGCCCTTGCAACCATTTCTAGTTGTGATGCATTCACATTCCTCCAAAGTTTTCTTGTCTATCAGATCATACTTACACACTAGTTGCCGCATTACCAAAGGTACATGGAAGATAGTGGTCAACAAAAATCTATAAGCCAAACCATGGGCACCAGGTTCATGATCAATGACATGTACCATGTGATTGATCATGACATTGGTAAAATTGATGTGCACATTGGACTCTAAGGCCTCCATGATATCAAGATCCTTTAGTGATGTGTCATGCCTATGTTCTACTCTTTGTCGAATGCATTTTTTGATGAATTCAAATAGGAGCTTAGGACTCAGTTTCATCTCATCATTCAACACCCTCCGCCCAAAGGAAACCCACCCTGAGTAAAATTTTCAATAAGAGACCCATCATCATCAACACCTTTCACATAGTTGTCACGCCCCAAACTCAAGGGGCGCAATTGGCTCCTAATGCCAAAATTCAGGCTCGAGCCGATCCTGCTGAACCATTTGCTGCTAGCGCATGGCAGCCACATGCAATCAAGAAAATAAACAAGTATATCTTGGCTTAAAATTAAGCCTTCGGTCGGCAAGGCCCCTATCAACAGATCTATAAAAGAAACAGCTACTCCCAAGAGTTCATATTAAGAAATAGCCAACTAGCACAGAAATCCTAATTGGGCCATCAAGGCTACCATGATCTCTATGCCGAAATTGAAAGTAGGTATATATCAGGACAATACATCAAAAAACTAACAAGCTTCAGCAAACCAACAAACTAGGCCATCATGGACATAACGTAGCTATACACCCTACATACTAGTCTGCAAGCCTTTATGAGTAGTAAATATTGGCAAGATAGGGCCCTAGCCTACCCATAAAAATACATACAACAAAAGCTAACAAACCTCCCAACTCTGGCAGATCCGGAGGAAAAGGGCTAGCCAATCGGATAGAAGTCAATCCTGCTGCTGAGGAGGTCTATTGGGTCATCTGTCGGGACCTGCAGGCATGAATGCAGTACCCCCAGGCAATGGGGTATCAGTATGAAATAATATACCGAGTATGAAAGGCAATAGATTATGAGCAGGTATCCTAACATACTAGGAGTAATCTGATAAATAAAACAAGGATAAGATAAGTGTACTAACCTGCTCCCAAATCTAAACATATAAAAAAAATAAAACAACAACCTAACCAATCCCCCATATGCTTGGCATGTACAAACAACACACAAGACCACCTACCCAGGCCCCCATAATCCCAAAAGGTGTCAATCAGTCTATATACCCCTATCGGTAGTCCCCTAGCACCGTAGGTAGTCACATTGCCCTCTTAGGCAATAATATAGCCCCGTAGGCAGTACATAGCTCTCTTAGGCATCAATATAGCTTATAGAAAACTCATAGCCTTCTTAGGCAACAACATGGCCCTATAGGCAGCACATAGCCTTCTTAGGCGTCAATATAGCCCTGTAGGTTACTCATATCCCTTATAGGCATCAATATAGCCCGTAGGAAACTCATAGCCCTTCTAGGCATCCATATAGCCCCGTAGGCAGAACATAGCCCTTCTACGCATAGATCACATTCCTGCAGCTAACCACAATAGCCCCAAGGGCAATAATAACAACCCAATAGGCTAAACGTGAGCAATTTAGCTAAAAACAACCTATATGAATAGCCTATAAGTCGTGTTCAACATAGGAACGCTACTAAATGAATAAGAATCCCGACAAGGGATGATTATATCCACTCGAACAGCCAACAATCAACAAAAATGGCTATAAGTATAACAAGGATAACTACCCAATTACATTGCTCCTAAGCTTTAAGGAAACATGCTGTAAGAAGGGAGTAGCCTTAACATATATTTTTCACTGAATTCACGTGACCTAACGACTTTTACTCATAACCCCCTTGATACCACAACAAGGCAGGACCATAATCAACACAAAAGAATAGAAGATAACACGATAATCCGCTAAAACATATGTATTTCCATCGCAAATTGCTATTTGCGGCTTATTAAAGCTAGAGTCGATGAAAGAAGTGTCTTACCTTGATCTTAAATTCGTAATACACCTCAAAACTTTAAAATATGTCTAAACCCTTGCTTTCCCAACACCAAAGTATGATATGCTACAAAATCGATAAAATAAATTATACCATGATGACCAGCTCACCGCTTCTCTATTCTTGTTTCTCCCCAATACTTTAACCGAAGCCACCTCTTTGGTCCTATATTTACAGACCTGTCAATCTAATATGGCAACTGGAGTTTCCTCATAGGACAACTGCTATGTGATCTAAACATCCTCAACTGGGACAATCCGAGAAAGGTCTCCTACGCACTTTCGTAGCTTCGATACATGGAAAATTGGATGAACTGATTCTAGCCCCGAAGGCAATTCTAACTCATAAGCCACTCGTCCTACCCTCCGAAGGATCTAGTATGGCCCAATGAATCTTGGACTAATCTTTCTTTTTTGCCAAATCTCATAACACCCTTCATAGGTGAGACTTTTAAGAAAACCCAGTCATCGACACAAAACTCTATGTCCCTTCATCGTAAATCTGATTATGACTTTTGTCGGCTTTGAGATGTTAGCAACCTCTCCTGAATGAGCTTAACCTGCTCCATTGTCTGTTGTACTAAGTCGGGTCCAATCAACCCTAGCCCACCTACCTCAAACCATCCAATGGAGGATCTACATTTTTTTCCCATACAAAGCCTCATAAGGTGCCATCTCGATGTTGGAATGATAACTATTATTGTACATGAACTCAATAAGAGGCAAGTGGTCATCCCAACTTCGCTTGAAGTCTAGCACGCACGCCCGTAACATATCCTCGAGTGTCAAAATTATGCGCTCAGCCTGGCCATCTGTCTGAGGGTGAAAGGTTGTACTAAGAATAACATGTGTCCTTAGTTCTGTCCTTTCTAGATGGACTTCCAGAAGTTAGTGGTAAATTGTACTTCTCTATCAGAGATAATAGTTATTGGGACACCGTGTAGCCTAATAATCTCTCTAATATAGAGCCCTGCATAGTCTTCAGCTGTAAAAGTAGCTATGAATGGTAAGAAGTGGGCTGATTTTGTTAGTTTGTCAATAATTACCCAAATAGAGTCAAATTTGCAACGTGATCGAGGTAACCCTGTAATAAAATCCATATTAATTGCTTCCCACTTCCATAAAGGAACAGATATCTCTTGAACTAGCCTAGCGGGTTTTTGGTGCTCAACCTTCACCTGTTGGCAGTTTGGACACTGTGCCACAAACTCAACAATGTTTTTCTTCATGCCATGCCACCAATAGATATCCTTAATATCATGGTACATCTTTGTCGAACCAGAGTGAATAGAATAACGGGAATAAGGTGCCTCTTCCATAATCAGATGTCGAAGCCCTACAACATCTGGAATACATAATCGACCGCTATATCTAAGGACTCCATCTCTTGCTATATAAAATGCTAAAGACTGCTGATCTTGTGCCTTGGCTCTGAGCTGCTCTAAACTGGAATCCTCTTGTTGCCGTGCTTTTACTTCTACAACTAGAGATGATACAGTTGTGTCTTGAATTGTGAATACACTATCGTCTACCTCTAATAATCTGACTCCCAAGCTAGCTAACTGATGAAGCTCTCACTCTAGCTCATGCTTCTCAACACCTAAATAGGATAAACTACCCATAGATCTTCGACTAAAGGCATCGGCTACCATATTTGCCTTACCTGGATGAAATAAAATATCCACATCGTAGTCTTTCAATAACTCAAGCCATTGACGTTGTTATAGATTTAACTCCTTCTGTCTAAAGATAAATTGAAGGCTTTTATGATCTGTGAAGATGTCAACATGAATGACATACAAATAGTGTCTCCAAATCTTTAACGCATGCACAACTGCAACCAACTCTAAATCATGGGTCCAATAGTTCTTCTCATGCTCCCTCAATTGCCTTGAAGCATATGTGATAACCTTACCATGTTGCATTAGAATGCATTCCAACCCAACACTAGAAGCATCACAGTACACCGCATAGCCTTCAACTGCTAGCAATGCTAGAACTGGTGTTGATGTCAACTTGTCCTTCAACTCTTGGAAACAATGCTCGCAAGCCTCAGTCCACTGGAACTTAGTTGCTTTTTGAGTTAGCTTCGTTAATGGTGCTGACAGTAAAGAAAACCCCTCAACAAACCTTTTGTAGTACCCAGCTAACCTTAAGAAACTACGAACCTCAGTCAGAGTCATGGGTATGGGCCAAGTCTTTATGACCTCAATCTTTTGTGTATGAACCGCAATGCCTGCATCTGATACAATATGGCCTAAGAAATCTACAGAGTCCAACTAGAACTCACATTTAGTAAGCTTTGCATAAAGTTCTCAGTCTCGAAGAACCTGAAGGACTTCTCGCAGATGATTTGCATGCTCAACTTTTGAACGTGAATACACAAAAATATCATCAATAAATACAATCACAAACAAGTCTAGATACGGCCTGAATATACTATTCATCAGGTCCATGAACACTACTAGGGCATTACTTAATCCAAAAGACATTAACAAGAACTCAAAGTGTTCATATCTAGTTCTAAATGTTGTCTTTGGAACGTCTTTCTCCAGAACTCGTATCTGGTGGTACCCTGATCTTAAATCAATCTTTGAGAAGTACTTAGCACCTTGTAACTAATCAAACAAGTCATCGATCCTCGAAAGTGGATACTTATATTTTAAAGTCACCTTATGATGAGTCCACAAATTGGACTCATTTAGGGCTACGATTTAGTAGGTTTAGTGTCCTCAAATGCATATTTTGTCTTAAAAACTAATAAAATACCTTGAGTTTTAGGTATTTAGACTTGGAGACAAAGGCATGGACACAATTGAGCAAAACGAAACAAAGAAAGCTGAAAGAACGGAGAAATAAAGATATGCGGATCGTCGAAGCCATTCGGCGTTTCGCCAAATGATCTCACCTCACCTTTTGTTCCAGTGTGCTGAGCCCTGAAAGAACGAATCAAATTAGCGGTGAAAAAGAGCAGTTGACGTATCACCGAGTAGTTTTGTGAAGTTGTACTATGTCTCCAAATGATCCAAAATATGACGAAGTTGAAGGTTAACGCAAGACGATGATGAAACCTACAAAGGGTGGATCGCCGAGTTGATCGGTGATCTCGACTAACGACGCCGAATGATCCGCTGTAGCACAGATTTTTGAAAACTATAATACTCGTTGAGAGTTGTAGCTTAATATCAAATTTTTAATATAGAATTTTTAACATCGACTTTTGAGCTCTAAGTTTGGAGAGGATTTTGAAGAACTTGAAGATTCAAAGGGTTTCAACTCCAAGAATTTGGACTTGGGTCTTGTGGATTCTTCACTCTTGACTTGTTTTGAGACTTAAATCTTCATACCCATTTGAATGCAAACTCATTTTGGTATAAATTTCTATCTCTTTTACATGTCTAACTAAATCCCCAATTCTTGAGGTGTGATTTTGTGAATATGGGTTAGATTATCAGTTGGGTCTTACTTGTTGATGGTTTATTTGTTGTGTAAATGTGATTTCGTTTAGTAGTTGTGGTTGAACTTAATGAAATTGTAGTTGCAAATACAATTTCACTTTTGTGCTTTAGGCTTGCTCGAGAGAGAGGTCGTAAAACTAAGACTACTAAATTGATGGCCGGTGGGAGTGGGTCGACATAAGGTTCAGCTCGAGAGAGTGAACCCTAGTCCTTCTCCCACACACTCAGATCGAGAAAGTGAGTGGGCTAATGCAGAGGATGTTCTTTATGCGGCAAGTGGGTGTCCGAGAGGAACCCATTTGATTCGGGGTAAGTTGCTCGAGAGAGAATTTTCCCCACTATAGTCTAGCCTAGTCACAAATATTCAACGGATTTATCATCAAAAACATGTACCCATTAGTCTAGTCTAACCCATATTCCTATCACATCCCAAGAATCCCGTCTTCTTGATTAGTACTCTTTGCATTTTTGTTGTTTTTGCTTACTTGTCACAAACCCCCATTGATAATTAACGCTTGCGTCACCCCTTAGATTTAACATGTTTACATTCGATAATGTGTTTAGCTATGACTAATTAGAACTTAATTTTATTTTTCTATTAATTCTCAAGTCCACTCCTTTGGGACTCGACCCTAACCCTTGGTTGGGTTACTTTACTATTGTACGATCGTAGACACTTGCATTGGAAGTTGGGTCTTGATTATGCAAACATCACCTTATTCAACTGTTGGTAATCGATACACATTCTTAGTGAGCCATCTTTCTCCTCACGAATAACACTGGCACACCCCATGGTGAAGCACTAGGCTTGATAAAACCGTTATCCAACAAGTCTTTCAACTGATCCTTCAACTCCTTTAGCTCAGTAGGATCCATTTTATAAGTATGGATATATATGGGTTGTCTACCTGGTAGTATATCGATAGGAAAATCAATTTCTCGTTCTGGAGAGATACCAGGGAGCTCGTCTGGAAATACATCTAGAAACTCATTAACTACTAGAATAGACTGAAGAGTCGGTGGTTCTGCATCTATATCATGAACGTGAACAAGATGATAAATACAACCCTTAGTAATCATCCTCCTCGCCTTAAGATAGGAAATAAACCTACCTTTTGGCATTATTTTATCGCCTTTCCATTCCCGAACTGCCTCTCATAGAAAATGGAATCTATCAATCTTTGTCCAGCACTTAAAAATAGCATAACAAGATGCTAACCAGTCCATACCCATAATGACATCAAAATCGACCATCTCTAAATCTACGAGGTCTACAAAGGTCTGACGATCGATAATTTGTACCGTGTAACCTCGATAGACTCTCCTAGAAACAATAGACTCACCAACTAGTTTAGATACAATAAAGGGTTGATCTAATGACTCTGCTACTATACATAACTTCCCCGCAATAAATGGAGTAACATACGACAGAGTAGATCCAACATCTATCAAAGTATAAACACAATGGTAGCAAACAATCAATGCACCTCTCACAACATCTGGTGATTACTCTGAGTCCTTTCGGCCAACTAGTGAATATGTACGGTTCTGGCCACTACCAGAACTAGATGCTCCTTCTCTGCCTCCACATCTACCTCTACCTGCTGAAGTCTGGGGTCCACACCTTATAGACTGTGCTGAAGAGGAGGAACCTACTACTGACCTAGTCGACTGACCTATACCACCCTGACCTATGGTCGGGCAGTTCCTCCACCCATGCCCCTCCTGTCCACAAGAATAACAACATGTTGAACCCTGCCTCCACCTCCCTAAATGCATCCTACTACAAGTAGTGCAATATGGCAGGGTTGTTTTAGCCTAGCCTGAACCCCTCTGCAGCTGAGAGCCTGATGCTCGTGAACCCTCACTTGGGCCTGACCGTCCCTGACGATCAAATCTACTACCCTAGAACTGCTGTGGTGGAGGTCTAGGTGGCCTAATAGAATATTAGGGTCTGGGATCACCCTAAAAATCTCCCTGTGAACCGACGGGCCTAGCCCTCTTCTATCACTCTCTCTCGACCCTCTCACTCATATACTGTAGATGTCGCCGATCCTCTATGATTTGTGCCAAGGCCTAAATTAGCAAGATATACATATTATCATTTAGTGCAGCGGTAGAACAAGCGTCGATATAGGCTGAGTCGATCCCTCCCACTAATCTACGCACCTTGTCATGCATCGTATCAACAAATATTGGTGCATATCTAGCTAATGAATCAAATCTCAGCCCGTACTCTCGGACACTCATGCTGCCCTGTTAGAGGTTTAGAAACTAGTCCACCTGGCCATCCCTAATCTCTCGAGGTAAATAGTGATATATGAAAACTTCTGTCAAGCTATCCCAAGTGGGTACAGATGCATATTTTCCCCTAGATCTCTCGCAACTTTCGTATCACAATACTGCATCATCGGGCAATTAGAATGCTGCTAACTCAACTGACTTAGTCACTGAGGCATGCATGACTCTGAAGATCCTATGAAGCTGTTCAACAAAGTATTGAGGATCCTCTCTGTGATCTTCCCCTGTAAACTGTAAAGGATACAAGGTAAGAAATTCATGAACTCTCGAACTTCCGGGGCCTTTAAAAGGTCCGGCAACATCTAGCGCAACTAGTTGGCGTTGTGCAGCTACTAACTGTGCTAACATACATACTACACTCTTTAAATCCTTATCAGATGGAATAGGAGGAACTAGAGGTGGTACTGGTGGTGAATCCGAGGGTCCTGTAGCCCTCAGAGGGTCCTGAAGCGATGGAAAAGCTATAGGGGGCTTAGAAGATGTCTCCATCTGGGTCTCACAATGGGCTACCTCCACCTGTGGTACCTTGCTGGTCACCTCACCTGCAACTGTATCTACCCTCTGGCTAGCTGTGGTCTGTCTGGAGTCATCCATCTCTATCTACATACAAATATCAATTATAAGCCAGAAACCTCAACCCTTAAGACACCGCTCTATAGCACGAGGTGAGCAAAAGAAGGATAGTCATTCTAACATGCCCGGTAGCTTCTTGCTTATCGAATGTGATGCACAACACATTTATAAACAAGACTCTACTAGACATGGCTTATAGGCTCCCTAGGATACGACGTTCGATGAGTTCATGATTTGGAATCATTTAGGGCTTTATTTGAATAGATTTAGTGTCCTCAAATGCATATTTTGTACCAATAACTTATGTAAATCCTTGAATTTCACGTATTTTGATTAAGGAACAAAGCATGGACACTATTGAGCAAAAAGGAACAAGGCAGCTGAAAGAACGAAGGAATCAAGGCCTGAGGATCGCCTAACCCATTAGGCGAGTCGCCGAATGGCCAGGGTCTCACCTAATATTCTAGAGTGCCAAGCACTGAAGGAGAAAATATAGTCGGCGAGAGAAAAGAGCAGTCGACGAGACACCGAATGGTTCCGCGATGCTGTGCCATATAGCCCAAAGTTACAGAACCTGAAGATGCTGAAGGTAAAAGAAAAACGGCGATGAAAATGACCAAAGAGCGGATAGCCAATTTGATCAGTGATCCCGACTAACTGCGTTGACTGAACCTCCGCAGCACACTTTTTGACAACTATAAATACTTGTTTAAATTTTTAGCTTAGTATCTGATTTTGTGTGGAATCATAATATTTTTTAGTTTTTGAAGTTGAGAGCTTAGAACTGAATAGAGAGATAATATTTCCTTAGCTTTGAAGATTTCCATTTCTAAGAAATTGGAAGTGGATGTTAAAGATTCTTCATCTTAGACCTTTGTAAAGACCATATCAATCCTACCCAATTGATGGAAACACAAATTGGTAACGATTTTTACCTTTTTACTATGTCTAATTAAAACCCCAATTCTTGGGGTGTGATTATGTGATTATGGGTTGATTTAACTGCTGAGTATTGTTAATTGATAGTTTATTTGTTGTTTAAAAGTGATGTCGTTTAGCAATTGTGGTTGAATTTAATGGGTTGTAGTTGCAAATACATTCTTAACTTCGTGTTTTTGGCTTTTTGGAGAGAGGTTTTAAAATCAAAATTACTGAATCGATGGTCTGTGGGTATTGGGTTGTCATGGGTTCAGCTCGAGAGAGTGAATCCTAAACCTTTTTACACACATTCAGTTCGAGAGAGTGAATGAACTAAAGCGAAGGTTGTGCTTCATTGATGCTTATTAGTGTTCGAGAGAAACCAATTTGATTCGGGGTAAATTGTTCAAAAGAAAGTTTACCCGCACGAAAGTCTAGCTTATTCACCAATTTGCAGTTGTTTACTATTAATTACAATTACCCGGTTGTTTACCTTGGCCCATAATCCAATCACATCCCAAGAATCCTGTCTCCATATTTATATTTTCTTGTTATTTGTTATATTAGTTGATAGTACAAACAAACCCCCTTTTATATTTTACACTTGTGTCACCTATAATTTAAACCATGCTTTTATTCATAAATATTTTTATCTATGATTGACTTGAGCATATTTATGCTTTTTTATTGATTCTTGAGTATGAACCATCCCTTGGGACTCGACCCCAACTCACTAGTTGGGTTATATTACTACTCACGATCGTTGGCACTTAGTATTGGATGAAGTATCCTAATACGTGAAATCAAAATAGCGCCGCTACCGGGGAGTGGTGTTACTTGAGAATTTTTAGTTTAGTTGAATTTTGTTCTTGTTAGTTATTGTGATACTTACTTAATTTTTAGTTTTGTTTTGCTTGTTTATTTGTTAAATCAGGAAGTATGAGTGTGAAGGGCAGCAATGGCAGCCAAGTAGGCCATCAAGATGATATCGGAAACCTCAACGATGTCAATGAGCCTCATGCTAATGACCCCCATCTCATGGGTGGTATTGGTGCCATTCGCTTGCCTCCGGCCGAAGGGAATACGGTGTTCCACATCACGAGTACTATGTTGCAACTCTTGCAACTAAAATGGCTTTTCAGTGGTTTGGCTCATGAGGATCCCCATGAGCACATTAGAAACTTCATGGATGTATGCGAACCATTCTCCTTCAAGAATATCTCCCTAGAATCAGTCTAGTTGAGGTTGTTCCCGTTCTCTTTGATGGGAGAAGTGTGCAAGTGGCTGGCTGAATTGCCACGTGAATCAATCACTTCGTGGGAGGAGTTGGTTACCGCATTTCAAGTGCAATTTTTCCCTCCCTCGAAGATGATGACTTTTTGAGATAGCATTCAGAGCTTCAAGCGTCTAGAAGGCGAGCCAATTCATGAAACTTGATTGTGATTCAAAAAGTTGGTGCTTCAATGCCCAACTTATGGCTTGCCTGATAACGTGATAACGTGTTGCTGCAGTATTTTTACCAAAGTTTTGACTCGATAAATAAGGGTGTTGCTGACCAACTTTCTCTAGGAGGATTGATGCAGCAACCTTATGTGATAGCTGCTCAACTATTGGATGGCATGACTGCCATAAACAAGGCGTGGTATACCCGTGAAGACCAGGTCTCCCCTCTCACATTTAAACTAACCAAAGAGCATATGGAGAAACACCAAGAGAGGGACCAGAACATGGCTAAGATCATGACACAACTTGACATTTTATCTAAAAATATCATGGGAGCTGGTACTCGAAGTGTCAATGTTGTGGGCGTCGGGTGTGCTAATCCGGATGAGTCCAAATTTGAGGCCTTGTATAATGAAGAGGTGAATTTCCTAGACATCTAAAGCAGTGGCTATCGTTCAAACTACCCGAGGTAGGGTAGTAACCAAGGTTTGAATAGGGATAAAGTTTGGAAAGACCGAGATCGTGAATAGAGGGACCGTAATCCAAATTGGAAGGATGGGGAGAAGGATAGGTATGTGCCTACCCATGAGCGCCAAAAGCCAAAGGATTCGGAAGGTGGTCAGTCTGAGGATATGCTTTCTCGTATCCTCAAATAAGTTGAGGGGTTGGACAAGATCTTAAAAGAGATGAAAGAAGACGTGTCGACCCTTAGCCAAACCGTCACCTCCCATTTAGTGTCAATCAAACAGTTGGACACCCAAATGGGTCATATCTCGTCTCATCTAAACCCAAGACAGCAAGGGTTGCCTAGTGACACTATGGTCATCCCCAAGAATGAGGTTTGAAGGTGGACTTGCGCCGTGCCACGATGTTAACTAAGGCGCTGCTTGGGAGGCAACACAAGACCCTTTTATTGCTTTATTTTTGTTTTGGTAAATAATGTCGTGTTGATTGGCAGGTTGAAGTGTAAGAAGGTGTTTGAAAAGTGCAGGCTGGCGAGCCAATAGTCCAGTCGGTGCATCGCCAAAGAGGTCGGTGAGCCCGACTTGGACCACTAGGACTCAAAATAATTTTAAATTGGAATCTGTAAAACTCGGCGAGCCCAGGATCAACTTGGTGAATCGCTGACCTGGTCGGCGATCGTGATTTAGTCCGTCGTTTGGACCCCCACATTAACTGGAGGTCCTGTAAAACTCGGCGAGGTAAGAGCCCACTCGGCGAGTCACCGAGTGGGTCAACGAACAAAAACTTATGTCGTTGAATGGGCGAGAACTGGACGGATTTTAAAAGTCCTAAGGTTTAAACTTCCAATTCTTTCACTTTTTATCTTCCTAAACTCACACCCACACTCTAGTTTCTATATTTCGTGCGTTTTCTTCACATTTTAGTCGTCGGATTTGTGTTCGGAGTGGATTACATTGCCACCTAGCATTTCAAAAGTATTTTAATCAGCATCTAAGTTTGCTTTTTCGAACGTCGAATTTATTTTTAGCAATTTTGTACTCATTTGCAATGATCTTATCTTAGTGTCGTGTGCTGGGCCTCTCTGATAGAATTAGAATGTACAAATACCTGATTTGATTTGATAATCTTTCCCGTAATGTTTTGAGTGTGGAAATCTCGTAATCTTGTGCTTTAAAATGAATTGAATTTTGTGGGGTTGTGCTTACATGTTGTTTAGTTTTGTCAAGAAAAGTCTTAGTATCCTAGGGTGGTCTTGCTTTAATTTGACTAGTGCATGCTTTGATTTTTTTCAAGGGTTGCGGGGTTGAATTCAAGAAGTTGGATTGAAAGTAATGTTGGGTCATTTGGCGAGGCGGGTCAAGCTCGCCGAAGGTCCCCCTCTTGCCTTTAATTTCATGATTAATGTGTTGTTGGGCTCTGTAACTTTTGGCAAGAAGCCTGAGTTCACCGAAGGCACTCGGCAACTCACTAAAAGTCTTCTTATTCTCCCTTTGTCTGCACCCCCTGTATATTTGATTGCACTGTAACTTTTGGCGGGCTAGCCCTTGCTTACCGAAAGCTGTCGGTGATTCGCCAATAGTCATTTCCCATCACCTACTTGCCAATTTTTTAAAGCCAATCCTTTTGGAGTGCCCGATCTAGCTCGTCAAAGTGATTCGGCGAGTCTGTCTGCAATTATTTTTCTGTACCTTTGATTTAAATGTTTCTAATTTTTTCCTGATGTTTTGCAGACATGGCTAGACAAAAGGTTGCAGGTAGAAACATGCCACCCCGAAGGAAGGCTAAAGGGATAAAACTAACTGAGGATGCAGCTGTATCCAGAGGTAAAGCTACCAAACTTCTCACAACGGGTGGGAAAGGTAGGGTTAAAGGCAAAACACCTGCGTCATCGAAGGCCAACTCTGACAGTGACGGCATCTATGACACTTACCTCACCACTATTGAGAGTGAGGATGAGCATCAGGATCCTCAAACTGTAGCTTCTGATGATGATGAGTTGGTGGTAGCACAAAGGGCAGAGCTACGTTAAAAAAGAATGCATGATCCATCTAGGATCAGAACTCCTCAGCCCACCACTTCTCGTCTTCCAGTTCCAGAGCAGGCTTTAGTCCTAGAACCTCCTGTGCAGGGTCCTCCCCCAAATTCTATGAATAGATTAAAGACTGAGGGGTTGAGGACAATCATTGAGAAGAAGCGCATGTCCATTGAATATGTGATTAATAGGTATCCCGAGATTATGAGATGTCTGAAGTCTCATAATTTCCAGATCTTCACAAATCCCCGTGGCCCGTATATTCCAAATCGGGTCCGAGTGTTCTATGTTTCTTATGGGACCTTGATACCACAGAGGAAGAAGCAAGCAACTACATTCAAACCGGTTGATTATGTAGTAGTTCGGGGAAAGAAGGTCAAGTGTGATAGTGAGTCTATCAATGTTGTCCTGGACTGTCCTGATGATATTGATGACGACTGGCAACACATGATCTGCACTACCACATTACAAAATATGAAGAAGTGGTTAACTCCTCTCATATCAGACGGTGCCCCCAAATAGCTGGAAGTTGGAGCACCTATCGAGAAAAATGATCTAAACATAGCTGCAAGATTCTAGATTAGCGTCATCAGTAGTACTATCATGCCTTCCCAGAACGAGTCGATTCCCCAGCATGCCAAGGAAGCCTATTTGGGTTGTATCATTGATGAGACGACGTTTAATCTGGGGATGATTATAGCACAGGAGATGGTCATGATAGCCAAGCAGCACCAGACCTCACTCCTCTTTCCGGTGTTGATCACTAAGCTATGCAGATGGGCTTGAGTTTCGAGAGATGCAAAGATGGATGTGGAAGTGATTCCCACATCCTCTACTGATATCCAAAGGATCAAGGCAAAATATTTGAAGGATTAGGTAGAAAAGAAGAAGAAGGCAGCCTCGGCGGACTCTCCCCCGGTTATAGACACAAACTCAGTACCTGCAGAGGCATCTTTGACTACTCCGCCCCCTGGGCCTTCAGGTACTTCTTGTGTTGTATGTTCTGATATTCCTAGTTCTTATGATGTTGCACTGCCTCCTAGACCTGTTGATGCTGCTGTCTCCCGAGCCCGATCACTCAGGCTTCATTACTCCGGATGGAGCAACTTACCCATTATGCTGATCATCGGGATGCCAGACTCGAGGCCTCCATTCTGGGCATGATTCAAACTGCCTTGGCTGATGTTGTGACACCCTTGAGCACTACCATTGACGTCTTTGCGGCTAGGATATCGGTGTGTGAGTGTGGCCAAGGAGCCACCGAGGAGGTGACGGCCTTAAAGGCCGCTATTGTTGTGTTGAGGAGTGATGTGGATCAGCTAAAGTCCACCAACATGTCCATTATCTTCGGGACGGTGGAGATTCTAGATGTACCAGATATGTCTCCAGCTACCACCGGAGATGAGATTAGAGTTGAGAAAGCAGTTGATCCTGAGTCTGAGGCAAAGATTTATGAGGAGATGCTCGAGGTGGATGAGAAAGCTTCATAAGAGGGCCTTACTGAGACTGAAGAGGCCATGGTAGATATTGTTGTGCAGGCCTCCTTAGCAGATACTCCCGAGTCCAAACTAATGCACCGGGCACTGATGCCCAGATAGATGGAGCGAATGTGTAGACATAACCCCTTTTTTACCTCCCTCTATGTCTTTCTTTATTTTGACTTGTGGATGATATGTTTTGTTTGCATTTAAGGACAAATGATTTTATTTGTAGTGGGGTGAGGCCCACCTTTTGTGTGACTTTTTTGTGAATACTGATGTTTTGTTTATATATTTGGGTTTTTGAGCCATAATTGTGTTTTTACACTATTTTTGTGGATGGTTGAGCTTGTGGCTCCTTGTTTTAAATGTAAATGATTTTTAACCTTTCTGGAAAAAAAATTGCCACGTCTTGTTTGTGTTGAATATGGCTGTTCTTTTGCAAATTTGAGTATCGGTTTTGATCAATACCGATGACTTGAATAATGCTCATAATCGAACAAAAATGAATGTTCGACTACGATGAGGCCAAATGAAGTTTCATAGACAATATGTGAACTTTTTGCATCTTGTTGTGACTAGCCAAGTATCAAATTGAGTCTCTTGTGATGGTCATTGCACACTAGCGAAAGTGTGGAGTCTTGTTTATCATTGGTGTCAATGCCTTGTGTGATGAGCTTACTGTGTGAACCATGCATGATGAAACCTAGATGTGAACCCTTGAGATGATCTTAGGCGACTTTAAACAGTGTGAACTAATTTGACATTATACCTTTATTTGTGGCCTAACTTGTGAGTATGTGAACCCCGCTTGAGCACCCTCTGAGCCTTAACCATTTCTGGGAAGAAACTTGATGAAAACATAACCTTTCTTGATCCAATACCCATAATCCTCATGATTTGTGGTTTGTTTGAATAGCCAACTTAGGCCAAAGGCCTAAGTCGGGGGTATGGTGAAAAGAAAAGATAAATCAAGAAGTGCAAGAAAGTCCCCTTTGACCCATGGTTTTGAGAAAAATGGAACCCCTCCATATAAAAAAAGAGAGAGAAAAAAAGAAAAGAATGAAAAATTTGTGGAATAAAGTTGTGAAAATACAAAGAAAATGGAGTTTCCAACAGTCCATGGAAAGTGAATAATGGGATGACTTGTAAGTACGAATGAAAAAAGATGAAGAAAGGGAAAGGGAGTGTTGTTCACACCACATTTCATGAGGACTATAGCCAATGAGCCTAAATGACCATAAATTTGCATTCAATCCTGTTACAAGCCTTGAAAATACCTTTTTGATCTTGAGTGAGCTGAAACAAATGTTGGTTGAAAAATACGGGTAAACCTATGGGTGAAATCATACATTGTGTTCATCTTTGTGAGTCTGAGCATTGCATTTGATTCCGAAACTTTAAATTGTTGAACCATTGTGTGTGAACATGGAATCATTCTTTGTGTGAGGGCATTTGAGTACCTTTGTTGAGCTTGAACTTGCATTTGAAGCAAGTATTGTGAGCTTGAGATTCTTTGATATTGGTGAGTCACAATTGATCTTTGCATGAGTAAGTTGTGTCTTTTTGTGTGCATTCATGATTGAATCTTATGTAGCACTGTTTGAGACATCCTTTTTGAACTGCTGAACTTGAGTTTTACTTGAGGACAAGAAAAAGTTTAAGTTGGGGGTGTTGATGAGTCCATGATTTGGACTCATTTAGGGCTTTATTTGAATAGATTTAGTGTCCTCAAAAGCGTATTTTGTACCAATAACTATGTAAATCATAGAATTTTAGGTATTTGGATTGAGGAACAAAGCATGGACACTATTGAACAAAAAGGAACAAGGGAGCTGAAAGAACAAAGGAAAGAAGGCCTGAGGATCACCTAACCCATTAGGTGAGTCGTCGAACGGCCAGGGTCTTGCCTAATGTTCCAGAGTGCTGAGCCCTGAAGGAGAAAATCTAGTCGGCGAGAGAAAGGAGCAGTCGGCGAGTAACCGAACGGTTCCGCGATGCAGTGTCATGTCGCCCAAAGTTACAGAACCTGAAGATGCTGAAGGCAAAATAAAAACGACGATGAAAATGACCAAAGGGCGGATCATCAATTGGGTCGGTGATCCCGACTAACTGCGCCGACTAAACCTCCGCAGCACACTTTTTGACAACTATAAATACTTATTTAAATTTTTAACTTAGTATCTGATTTTGTGTGGAATCATAATATTTTTTAGTTTTTGAAGTTGAGAGCTTAGAACTGAATAGAGAAACAATATTTCCTTAGCTTTGAAGATTTGAAGATTTCCATTTCGAAGAAATTGGAAGTGGGTGTTGAAGATTCTTCATCTTAGACCTTTGTAAAGACTATATCAATCCTACCCAGTTGATGGAAACACAACTTGGTAACGATTTTTATCTTTTTACTATGTCTAGCTAAAACCCCAATTCTTGGGGTGTGATTATGGATTGATTTAACTGTTGGGTATTGTTAATTAATAGTTTATTTGTTGTTTAAAAGTGATTTTGTTCAGTAATTGTGGTTGAATTTAATGGGTTGTAGTTACAAATACAATCTTAACTTCTTGTTTTTGGCTTGCTCGAGAGAGATTTTAAAACAAAAATTATTGAATCGATGGTCTGTGGGTATTGTGTTGTCATGAGTTCAGCTCGAGAGAGTGAATCCTAAACCCTTTTCCACACATTCAGCTCGAGAGAATGAATGGACTAAAGTGAAGGTTGTGCTTCATTGCTGCTTATTAGTGTTCGAGAGAAACCAATTTGATTCGAGGTAAATTGTTTGAGAGAAAGTTTATCCCCACTAAAGTTTAGCTTATTCAACAATTTCTAGTTGTTTACTATTAATTACAATTACCCGGTTGTTTACCTTGGCCCATAATCCAATCACATCCCAAAAATCTCATCTCCATATTCGTATTTTCATGTTACTTATTGTTTTAGTTGATAGTACAAACAAACCCCCTTTATAATTGACACTTGTGTCACCTATAATTTAAACCATGCTTTTATACGTAAATATTTTTAGCTATGATTGACTTGAGCATATTTATGTTTTTCTATTGATTCTTGAGTACGAACCACTCCCTTGGGACTCGACCCCAACTCACTAGTTTGGTTATATTACTACTCACGATCGTTGGCACTTAGTATTGGATAAAGTGTCCTGATACGTGAAATCAACATTGCTCTGGTACCAAGTTTTTCACGCCCCAAACTCAAGGGGCGCAATTGGCTTCTAATGCCAAAACTCAGGCTTGAGCCGACCCTGTTGAATCATTTGCTACTAGCGCATAACAGCCACACGCAATCAAGTAAACAAACAAGTATATCTCGGCTTAAAATTAAGCTTTCGGCCGGCAATGCCCCTGTCAATAGATCTATAAAAGAAACAGCTACTCCCAGGAGTTCATATAAAGAAATAGCCAACTAGCATAGAAGTCTGGATTGGGTCGTCGAGGCAACATGATCTCTATGCCAAAACTGAAAGCAGGTGTATATCAGGACAATACATCAAACAACTAATAAGCTTCAGCAAACCAACAAACTAGGACAGCATGGCCATAACGTAGCTATACACCTCACACACTAGTCTACAAGCCTCTAAAAGTGGTAAAAATTGGCGGGACAAGGCCCCAGCCTACCCATAAAAATATATACAACAAAAGCTAACAAACCTCCCAACTCTGGAAGCTCTAGAGGAAAGGGGCTAGCCAATCAGATAGAAGTCAATCTTGCTACCGAGGAGGCCTACAGGGTCTTCTATCGGGACCTGCAGGCAAGAATGTAGTACCCCCACTCAATGGGGCTTCAATACAAAATAATATACCGAGTATGAAAGGAAATAGACTATGAGCAGGTATCCTAACATACTAGGTGTAATTTGATAAATAAATCAAGGATAATATAAGTGTACTGACCTGCTCCCAAATCTAAACATATCCAAAGTAATAAAAAAACAACCTAACCAATCCCCCATAAGCTCGACAGGTACAAACATCACACTAACCACCTACCCAGGCCCCCATAAGCCTCGAAGGTGCCAATCAGCCTATACACCCCTATCGATAGTCCCCTAGCCCCGTAGGTAGTCACATAGCCCTCTTAGGAAATAATATAACCCTGTACGTAGCATATAGCTCTCTTAGGCGACAATATAGCTTATAGATAACTCGTAGCCCTCTTAGGCAACAACATGGCCCTGTAGGTAGCACATAGCCTTCTTAGGCGTCAATATAACCCCGTTGGCTACTCATAGACCTTCTAGGCATCAATATAGCTCCGTAGGCAACTCATAGCCCTTCTAGGCATCAATATAGCCTCGTAGGCAGAACATAGCCCTTCTAGGCATAGATCACATTCTTGCAGCTAACCACAATAGCTCCAAGGAAAATAATAACAATCCAATAAGCTAAAAGAGAGCAATTTATCTATAAGCAACCTATACGAATAGCCTCTAAGTCATTTCCAACATAGGGACGCTACTAACTAAATAATAATCCTGACAAAGGAGTATTATATCCACTCGAGCACCCAACAATCAACAATAATGGCTACAAGGATAACAACCCAATTACATTGCTCCTAAGCTTTAATAAAACATGTCGTAAGAAGGGAATAACCTTAACATTTTTCTCTGAATTCATGTGGCCTAACGACTTTTACTCATAACCTCCTCGACACTATAACAAGACAGGACCATAATCAACACACAAGAATAGAAGATACCACGATAATCCGCTTAAAGATATGTATATCCATCGCAAATTGCTATTTGCAGCTGATCAAAGTTAGAGTCAATGAAAGAAGGGTCTTACCTTGATCTTAAATTCGTAATACACCTAAAAACCTTAAAATATGTCCAATCTCTTGATGTCCTAATGATATACCATGAGTTTACGGTATTTTTGATACAATTCACTTAAGAGTTGTGTATGTCTATGGCCATTTTGTATTAGAAATATATTTTTATGTGTATGTTTGCAGGAAATAGTCTTGGAAGCGATTGAGTGAGATGGCAGCTGAAAATATGCAGAAGTAGCCACCCACGGAGTGACCTACAAATTGTAGGTCCTCTGACGGTCCGTCGCTCGGTAGGCGTATATAGGAGCATTAGGGAATTCTAACCAAGTGTGGAGAAGTGATCTACGGACCATAGATCAACCTATGAGTCATCCTGCACATCCATCCAATGTGTTCAGAGAGTTGGAGTTCCAGTAGCTGATGAAAATTCTAAGTGTAGAGCCACAGAAGAGGACCCACGCACCGTAAGTCAGCCTACGGTCCGTCTTGCACGTTCGTCGTTGTTGATCTGAGAGTGAAGGTTCCAGCCTCTACTGAAAAAGTTCTAAGTGTTGACCAACGGAAGGGACCTACGGACCAAAGGTCGACCCACGGTCCGTAGGTTGAGTCATCGATTAAAGCCGCGTCCCAGAAGCTTATTTCCTTATTTTGTTTCCTTTTTGTTTAGGACATATTTTTCTATAAATAGGGTATGTAAACCTCGTTTTTAGGGGTTAGACACTGTTTTTTACTTTTAGTTATTGGTATTTTCTTTGGGAATTAACTTGCAAACTTTGGCAATTTGAATTTTGGATTTCAGTTTATAAGATTTTTGCTTTGAAATTTAATTGGAGATTTTGGGTTTCTTCTACTCTAATTGTAAGTTGATGAATTCTTTTTACCCAATTATGAATTGTGTTCTATCAAGCATGAGTATCTAAATCCACAACTAGGGTTGTGGGAACCATGAGCAATTAACAAAGTATGAATAATAATTAACTAATTCTTGAATAGTGTTTATGCATGTATTGTTAATTCTTTCGCTTAGAAGTCTTTTTAACGATGCGCAACGTTAGAATTTGCCTTGTTGCTACTTGCCGGACCAAGGAGGTAGTTAATGAGAAAAGAATTAACAACGGAGATTTAGTGGATGCTATCTAATAGTCTAATGTCAATTGATGCGATGGTGAAAACTAAGTCATACATTGATGTGATGTCTTATCTGAGGTAAAGGTAAGGGATAGTAAAGGATACACTCGTAGCCAGAACAAGGTGCGTAGTGAAAATTTCATATTTGGAGGACCAATCACTTACGGATACCTATCTTACCAACTTTGCATGTAAAACACTAGGAAAGGATTACTATTATTTGGAGTACCGCGTTAAAAGCTTATGGGGAACACATACACCCTAGTTTCTCTCTCATATTGATAACTTAAAGTTTGAATCTTGCTCACTTGTTACTTAAACAACCCTCAATTATTTGCCTACAAAAATCGCCCCCCCCCTTTAATTACTTGTTTCGGAAATAGTTTGACTAAACGGATAAAATAGTGAGTTAAGTTTAAGTATGAACCATATTCCTGGGATCGACCCCAACCTACAAGTTGGATTCTTTATTTGACGACAATCGCTTATATTTCTTTAATTGAGGTGTAATTTGAGCGTATCAAATTTTGGTGCCAACGTCAAGAAAACCAAGTTCGGAACTATGGTAACTACAATTAAGAGGGTAACTATGTCTGGGATGGGAACTACAATTGTGACAATAACTACAACCAGAACAACTCTGGAAACAGAAAGGAGAGAGTTGGGCCTTATGTTCCACCTATAAATTGGGAATCTGGCAATAAAGAATCTGGGGGTAGTATGTCATGCATTGAGGATATGATGCAGAAGATGATGAAGAGGTTTGATACGACTAATGAGAATGTGAAAGAGATGCGGAATGACTTGTCTGGAATCGATCAAAAAGTTGATGCCAATGCAGTGTCGATAAAATAACTTGATTAGCAGTTTAATCATTTGTCCACTACTACGAACCCACGTCAGCCTGGCACACTTCCTAGCAAAACCATCTAAAATCCAAAGAATGATGGGCATTATATGACAGTCACTATTCAAGGAGGTAAACAAACCATTGATCCCCATATGCCGTCTGAGGTTGAATTTGTAGTAGAATGAGATTATGATGAGATCGAGGCTACTGGAGAGTCTAAAAATACTACAGAGAAGGAGGCGGAGGTGACCCAAAAAGTTTTTTCCATGCCTAGATCTCCACCACCATTCCCATAGAAATTGGTAAAGAAGATTAAAGAAGGGAAATACCACAGGTTCATTACTATGTTGAAACAGCTTTCCATCAATGTTTCGTTTATAGAAGCTTTGGAGCAAATGCCTGGGTATGCGAAGTTTATGAAGGATTTGGTGACCAAAAAGAGGGCCATCAGTTTTAAGAATGATGAGAGGTTGCAACATTGCAGTGCTATTGACACTAGGTCACTTGTGAAGAAGAAAGGGGATCCTGGTGCTTTCACTATTCCTTGTACCATTGGGTTGTTGCATTTTGTGAAGGCGTTGTGTGATTTGGGTGCTAGCATTAATCTGATGTCATTATCTATCTACAAGAAGTTGGGATTAGGCGCTCTAAAACTGACTGCGAAGCGACTACTCATTGCCGATAAAACTGTGAAGAAGCCCATTGGGGTTCTCCAAGATGTCCTTGTGAAAGTGGAGTCGTTCATTTTTTCGGCGGATTTTGTGATACTTGATTATGAGGTCAATTTTGAGGTCCCATCATCTTAGGGAGACCATTCCTTGCTACTCGGCGCGCCTTGGTCGATATGGAAAGAGGGAAGTTGAAGTTCTGATTGAATAATGAAGAGGTAACTTTCAATATCTGTAGGTCTATGAAGCAGGAAAGCGATCTCAAGTCAGTATCAGTGGTGAATCATATTGTGGAGCTAGGATCTGATGTGTCTATTGAAGAGAGGTTGGGTGTTGATGCAGTGGTAGCGATAATGATGAATTTTGAGGGTGATGGTATTGAAGACTACGATGAATTAGTTGCCGCACTTGATAGGTTCGAATTTCGTTCCAAACCAAAGAAATTAAAGCTAGATATGAAGAATCGCGACTCTCCACCCACAAAACTGTCTGTTGAAGAAGCTCCAAAATTGGAGCTCAAGGATCTACCATCGCATTTGAGGTATGTATTCTTGGGGAGAGATGGAACTTTACGGGTAATCATTGTTGCTGAATTGAGTGAGGTACAAGAAGAGGCATTGGTTTCTGTGTTGAAGAGGTTCAAACGGTCTATTGGATGGACTATTGCGAACATTATTGGGATTCCTCCTGGCATTTTTTCTCGTAAAATCCAACTCATGCCGGACAGCAAGCCTAGTATCAAGCACCAAAGGAGACTAAAATCCGCCTATACAAGAGGTAGTGAAAAATGAAATCATCAAATAGTTGGATGATGGAGTCATATACTCCATCGTAGATAGTAGTTGGGTCTGTCTTGTTCAGTGTGTACCTAAGAAAGGTGGGATTACTGTGGTTCCTAATACAAAAAAAGAGCTTGTTCCGAGGTGGCCAGTGACTAGATGGAGAGTATGCATGGACTATCGCAAATTGAATGCTTGGACATAAAAGGATCATTTCCCTATGTCATTCATGGATCACATGTTGGATCGCCTTGCTGGTAAGGGTTGATATTGCTTTCTTGATGGTTATTCGAGCAACAATCAGATCTCCATTGCTCCGGAAGACCAAGAGAAGACGTCCTTCACTTGTCCTTATGGGACTTTCGCCTTCAAAAGGATGCTATTTGGGTTGTGTAATGCTCCAGCAACCATCCAGCGTTGCATGATGTCGATATTCTCATATATGGTGGAGGACATTATTGAGGTATTTATGGATGATTTCGTTGTGGTAGGTGACTCATTTGATGGTTGTTTGATGCATCTGGTTGAGGTACTAAAATGGTGTAAAGAGTGCAATCTTGTGCTTAATTGGGAAAAATGCCACTTTATGGTGAAAGAGGGGATCATTCTAGGTCATCGGATTTTTGAGAAGGGTATTGAGGTTGATAGAACTAAAGTTTAGGTAATAGAAAAGCTTCTACCACCCATCTCTGTTAAAGATGTTAGAAATTTTCTTGGGCATGTAGGCTTTTATAGGAGGTTTATCAAAGATTTCTCCAAAATTGCACACCCATTGTGCAAATTGCTCGAAAAGAAGTGTAACTTTGATTTTGATTAAGCTTGTCTGAGGGCATTTGGAGAGTTGAAAGCAAAGCTAGTTTCCGCACCTATCATTATTTCACCAGATTGGGGGCAACCGTTTGAAGTGATGCGTGACGCGAGTGGAGTGGCTCTTGGTGTGGTATTGGGACAGAGGCAAGAGAAGATTCTTCATCCTATTTACTATGCCAGCAAAGCTCTGAATGTAACTCAAAAGAACTATACGGTGACTGAACAGGAACTCCTTGTTGTGATTTTCACATTCAAGAAATGTTGATCCTACTTGCCTGGTACTAAGGTCATAGTGCTTACTGACCATTCCGCATTGAGGTATCTGATGGCTAAAAAGGATGTCAAACTGAGGTTGATTAGATGGGTATTGTTGCTGCAAGAGTTCGATTTTGAGGTAAAAGATAGAAAGGGGACAGAAAATCAAGTTGCCGATCATTTATCCATATTAGAGGAGGAAGCTATCAAGCTAGGTGATGGAGCTGGAATTAATGATGAATTCCCAGACGAACAGGTTTTGGCTGCTTCTCCTGATCTTATTCCTTGGTTCACAGATTTTGCTAACTACTTGGCAAGTGATTTGGTGCTATTAGATTTTTCATTCCATCAAAGGAGAAAATTTATGCATGATCTGAAGAAGTTCTTTTGGGATGAGCCTTACTTGTTTCGTATTTGTGTTGATGGGATAATTCGTCGTTGTGTGTCATTCATCACCTGTTGGTGGGCATCATACTGGTATTCGGACTGCGCATAAAATCTTGCAGTGTGGGTATTACTGGCCTACCATCCACCAAGATGCTCATGATTTCGCCAAGTCTTGTGATCGTTGCCAAAGAGAAGGAGGAATTTCAAAGAGGCACGAGCTACTTATTAATCTTTTATTGGTGATTGAGTTGTTAGATATTTGGGGCCTTGACTTCATGGGTCCATTTGTGAGTTCACATGGGATGAAGTATATTCTTGTTGTGGTTGATTATGTGTCGAAATGCATGGAAGCAATTTTGTTTTCAAACAATGAGGGTAAGAGTGTCACCGCATTCCTGAAAAAGAGTATCTTCTCCAGATTTGGTACACCTAGGGCAATCATCAGCGATGGAGGTTCCCTCTTTTGCAATTAGTTGTTCAAGGCATTGCTAGAGAAATATGGAGTCCATCACAATGTAGCCACTCTTTACTATCCACAATCTAGTGGGCAAGTTGAAGTGTCAAAAAGAAAGATAGAGCAAATCCTTGCAAAGACTGTGAACGCCAGAATGGATTGGTCAATGAGGTTTGATGATGCTCTATCGGCCTATCGCACCGCATTCAAGACTCCTATAGGTATGTCCCCCTACCAACTTGTATATGGACAGTCATGCCATTTGCTGGTAGAGCTAGAGCATAAGGCCATGTGGGTGCTAAAAAAGTTGAATTTGGATTAGGGCACCGCATCAAGTCAAAGAGTGAATGACATGAATGAGCTTGAGGAGTTTCTCCTAAAAGCATATAAAAGTTCAGCCTTGTACAAGGAGAAGAGGAAGAAGTATCATGATCAAAAGATTGAGAAGCGTGAATTTGTTGTGGGTGATCTGGTGCTTTTATTCAACTCAAGGTTGTGATTGTTTCCTGGCAAGCTCAAGTCCAAATGGACCAGGCCATTCCGAGTCACTCAAGTATTTCCACATGGAGCGGTCGAGCTCGAGAACAAGGAGGGAACAAGCTTCAAGGTGAACGGGCAAAGGATCAAGGTCTACATGGGGAAATCGGAGAGTGTGGAAGGTGAACGGGCAAAGGATCAAGGTCTACATGGGGAAATCTTGATGAAGTCTGAGTAATCAGGGTGTCTGCGTCGTGCCGCGAAGTTAAATCAAGAGCTGCTTGGGAGGCAACCCAAGATGTATAATCTAGCCAACTATGGGTTTTTCTTTTTGATTCAGGAGTTTTCTTCTCTTTTTTCAAAATTTTTTGTAACTCTTTAGATAGGTGTTTTATTTTTGTATTAGTGTTGGCTAGATATAGAATAGGGTCCGTGTCTAAAACGTGTCCAGAAAATGAAAAAGGAAGTCCTAATGGTTGCTACGTGTATAGGGACAAAAGGCAAAATCTGCAGAAAAATAGTTGTGCAGTGGTCTACGGACCCCATCGACGGTCCGGTGGTCCATCCACGGACCGTGAATGGCGTTTGTAGACCCCAAGTAAGTGTTCTGAATTTTCTAAGTGTCAGAGTGACCTACGGACAAGACATACGGTCCGTAGGTCGACCCATAGACCGTAGAAGGGATCGCATGGGTCCAAAAACTTGGGTATGCCCGACCCGACTCGAACACCTTATAAAATAAAACCTTTCATTTTAAATTCATTCCCCACGATCAAAACTCCCTCCTAACTATTTTTAAACTCTTTCTCTCCCACAATCACTCCCATTTAATCACAATATCCCACATATCAAGACCCTATTCACTTCCCCAAATCCCAAATCATCATTTTCTCTCCCAAATCACTCACATTCATTCCCCCAACGATTCCACAGCCCAGGTTCGGTGTCAATGGGCTAGCAAAGGTCTAAGGAGTCTATTGCATCATCACACTCACCCACTTTGATTACTTGTAAGGTAAACAACTTCACCCTGACGTTGAATTCACTGCACATTGTTTGTATCATGAAGTCACGAAGTTGGAACTTGACCTTGGGTTTTTTTATTTTGTGTTTGTATGTTAAATTGTATGCTATAAACACCCTTGGTATGATGGTATATGAGTGTATAGTTAATTAAAACAGAATAATTCAAGTTAATAGGCTAAATTGGAAGTTTTGACTTAGGGTTCATAGGTTTCTGTGTGATAATCTGTTAACTTTTGTGAAATTGGAACCCTAAGGATGATTAACTACCAACTTACTTGTTGAAATTCATATGTAGGCCTAATTTGAGAAAAGGAATGAAAGAAATGAACCATCTGAAACCTGGCACAGACTGACCCACGAGACCCCGTCTACGGACCGTAGGTCGGGTCCATGGGCCAGAAGCACACAAATATTTTTCTAAGTGTCGAACCATGGTGTGGACTACGGTCCGTCGATTCTGTGGTTCCCACATTAGAAACCCAATTTTGGGTACTCTGATCTACAGAGGGACCCACAGACCGTTGTTCCATCGACTGATCGTAGGTACCAACCATAGGTCGATAGTTCAGCTATTGTCCAGATTTCTTTTAGTTTTTGTTTTGATTCATTTCTTGTTCTAAAAAATTTCAAGTGTTTTATTTGCTTGTTTTGGTACTAACTAAGTTTCCACAGGTACCATGGCCCCCAAGAAAACTCCAACTTACGCCGCAAAGGGCAAATCAAAATGTGTTGCTCCATCCATCAGGCTGATCGATGAGGATACATATGTGGAGTACGTTCCACCTCCCACCAAGACTTCCCCCACTATTCCAGGCACTACAAGAAACCAAGCCCGGCAGGTGAGCTCTGACGTGGTCACTACCCCACTAGTGTGATGAGGGGTCCATACCGATCGAATCACCGAATGGCTCAAAGTCCCCATTTGGCTTCAACTCTAACCCTAAAGATAACACCTCCTCTTCGTACGAGTCTGATAGTACAGAGGATACCATCGTGCTCCCCTGTTCTGAGCCTCCAACGGTTTTTACAAAGCCTAACAGGTTGTGTGTAGACGGGTGTTCTAGATCTACTCGGATGCTCGTATGCTGAATGAGCATGATAAAATAGCCCGAGTAGTCACTCAGGAGCGTCGGGTTCTCACAGGCAACCTCCACACCACTCCAATTATCCACGATTACTTTCGGAGGTACAAGTGTGAGTGGATGGCCCATAGCCCAGGGTCCTATAGCGAGGAGATTGTTCGGGAGTTCTATGCTTCCTATGCGGCCATCATCAGAGGGTCCATCTCTAAGCGGGCCAAGCGCGCAGCTCAGCCTCCACTTGAGGCCACACTCGTACGGGGGTTCACTATTGACATCTCCGAGACCACCCTCCGTAGGTTTATCTACGGCCCATACCACACTCTACCCATAAATACAGCATAGTTCGACTATCGGATGGTTATCGTTCAGAGTGGGGAATTTTAGAGGAATGTCGATCAGAGGGAGTCACTACTGGGTGGGTAGCACGTCATATTGCTACGGATGGAGAGCGCGTAGAATGGGAACGGACTCCGAGCTTGCGTATCAAGAAGGCGACGCTGAGTTTTGCTTCTAAATTCTTCGGGTTGCTGGTGCGGAACCGTGTGTCCCTGACTCAGGCGGATAATGTGCTCACATGGGACCAAGTGGTGATGGTTGCAACTATGGTAGCGGGGATTGAGGTAGATTTTGCCGGCATGTTGATTGCGGAGATCCATGAGAGGGCCTTCAAGACCACCACCACCTTTCCCTTCCCTTGCCTCATCTTTCAGCTATGCAGGGATGCAACTCTACCAGTATGGCATTGTGACCGGTTGCTTCAGGCAACCAAGACTCTAGATATCGGCCTTATTTAGGATGATTCCAATGTAGTTGCACCTCGCAGGGAGCCACAGGTTGAGGGTGCCACTATGGGGAGATTATCTTGTAGCAGATGTGGAGCAGATGCAGGATGATAACACTGCCATCCAGCCACTACAGCAGATGCCCAGGCTCCTCCGTCTCCAGCCGCCAGTCAGGCCCCTAGCTCATCTAGAGCCACTCACTCTTTAGGTTCCACCGCCATCCCTCTAGCCCGAGTTCAGAGGCTAGAGGTGCAGATGGCCACTCTGTTTCAACTTGTGAAGCCATGGATACATCGGTTTATAGTGGAGTGTGAGGCGAGGGTTGAGTAACAGACGGAGCAGATGATGGACCAGAAGGTCCAGTCCGTTCATAAGCGCCTGGATGCCTTTGAGTTGCGAGTCCTGGAGAGGCCTCCCTTGATTGTTGATGTGACCACCCTCAAGAAGGAGTTATAGAGCCTCTATGCTGATGTTGTTGCACTTCTCGCTCCCCTAGAGACTGAACCAGAGTCTCCCCCTACGGCACCGGTTGATGAGGTGGTAATGAATGCCCTATTTGGCAATGATATGTCGTAACTAAATTCTTCATGTGTTATTGGGAAGCTCCCCCGCTTTGCTCGTACATCTAATGATGCTGAGGCTGAGACATTGAAGAAGAAGGAGCGCCAGCAGACTAAGAAGGCTCGAAGGGCATCGATAGTTGATGAGGAACGAGACAGCAACGGGCCAGGGAGATAGGGTTGGCCTATCCGGCGTTGGGAGGACTGTTGAGGGTGCTGAGAGAGTTGATGTGAGCACTACTGATAGTTCTGGGATAGGAAATGGGAGCGTTACTCGGGGTGTTCCGAGTGTTAATCTAGTGGGCTCCGGGAAACTAAACCCACCCGTTTCTTGAGTGGTCTTTGGCGCATATACACCACAGGTTTGCTTCACGCAATCCTGTACTTTTTATTTTTTGTGTGCATTGGGGACAATTGCAGTTTATTTTGTTGGGGGTGGGGGTAAATGAATTATGAGTGATAGGGTGAAGTTTGAGTAACCCAACTCATAATCCTCTCTTGGGGTTTTCTTGCCTGTGTTCTTTTTCCCCAAGAGACTGTCTTAATTTCTATTAAACCGGCATGTTTAGGAATGTATGTGTATGAGTAAATAGAAAAATGAAAGCATGATGGCATAAAAAGCATGAGAAAAATGATCCTTGTCCAAAAATGTTGAAATGTGCTAGATCTATAGTTTTGATGAGTTGAATGTGTTGGATCTCAATGTGACATGATAAGGGACCGATTTGACCTCATGACCTAAGCTAAAACTTTAACTGGGTAATCTGATAATGAAACAATGTGACAAGAGTATGTGAGAAAATTTGAATATTCAGGCAGTATGTGCCAATCTAGAACTTGCCACGTTGGTCCTACTAAGATAATCTAGGCTAGAAGTTGGGAAGTGATCATAGGCTCTTGTTCAAATTAAGTCCACTAAAGCCTAAAAAGATCCAACCAAATGAAATCAATGTTTCCTTTGATCCAAATATTTGAGCCTAAGATAGATCACTTCTTTCAATTCTCCTAACTCAGCTTCCCTAAAATAATTGTTTTGGCCCCGCTCCCTCCTTAGACATGTGCACCTTGACTAGGCCAAAAGCCTAAGTTGAGGGTGGATAATGCAAAAAGTTACCTTGATCTTGGCCCTAGTCCGACATCGAATATTGTGCACCTCAACTAATGCAAAATCCATAAGTTGAGGGTGGCTATGAAAGAGGAAACCAAAAGAAAAAAGGGTATGAAAAGAGTTTTGTGTTGAAGAGAGAAAAAAGAAAAGAAAGAAGAGGATGTGACTTTTTCCAAAAGAAGCAAAAAAAGGATAAACAAAGGTGCTGAAAGAAATAAAGAAAAAGAAGAAAGTGCAAAAATAAGAGTCGCAAAGTCAAAAGTCACATATGTGTTGGAAAGAGTCGAGGGAAAGAAAGTAAAATGAAAGGATGTCAAAAATAGGTTAAGAAAAGAGGTAAAAAGCCAATGTAATGTCAAGTAGGGCAGAAAATCACTAAAACGTACCCAAATGTACCACACCTGACCCTGAGCCTACGTTACAAGCTAAGAAAGTCCTATAGTGATCCTAGCAAGTAGTTTGGAGAGTCTAAGAAATGAAAATAAGGGCAGGCCTATGGTATTGAGCACTAACTGTACTTGAAGTCACTTTTGAGCGTGAGTGTTAAATGAATCCTAAAACTCAAAATTCATATCTACTATGTGGAAAGGATTTCATTTGAAGTGAAGGCACTAGTTACATTGTCGGAAAGTTGGAACCTTGGTGATTGTGAAAAGTGTATGTTGTGGTGTCTATTGGTCGATCTTTGTCATATCTTGATCCGCATGACTTAGCTTGTTGAGTCTAATAGAAAAGATTTGCACTAAGAAGATGGAATGGATTGAAATGGCCATGTGATTGATGAGTTTGTATGTCTGCTTCTACACAAGTGTCGTTTAGAGTGTTAGTGTGTTACTTGAGGACAAACAACAAGTTTAAGTTGAGGGTGTTAATATATAGTGAGTTTATGATATTTTTGATAAATTTCGCTTAAGAGTTGTGTGTGTCTAGGGCCATTTTGTATTAGAAATAATGTTTTATGTGTATGTTTGCCGGAAATAGGCTTGGACGCGGTTGAGTGAGATGGCAACTAAAAATATGTAGAAGTAGCCACCCACGAAGTGACCTATGGACCATAGGTCCTCTGATGGTTCCTCCATGGGTAGGCATAGATAGGAGCATCAGGGAATTCAAACCAAGTGTGGAACTACGAAGTGATCCACGGACCGTAAGTCGACCTATGGGCCTTCCTGCACATCCGTCGAATGTGTTCAGATAGTTAAAGTTCCAGTACCTGATGAAAATCCTAAGTGTGGAGCCACAGAAAAGGAAGTGGTCCGTCCTACACGTCTGTCGTTGTTCATCTGAGAATGAAGGTTCCAGCCTCTGCTGAAAAAGTTCTAAGTGTTGACCAACGGAGGGGACCTACGGACCGTAAGTTGACCCACGGTCCGTAGGTCTAGTCGTCGATCAAAGCCGCATCCCAGAAGTTTATTTCCTTATTTTGTTTCCTTTTTTTAGGACATGTTTTTTTCTCTAAATAGGGTATGTAAACCTCATTTTAGGGGTTAGACATTATTGTTTACTTTTAGTTATTGGTATTTTCTTTGGCAATTTGATTTCCGAATTTTGGTTTATAAGATTTTTGCTTTGAAATTCAATTGGAGATTTCGGGCTTCTTCTACTCTAATTGTAAGTTCATGAATTATTTTTACCCAATTATGAATTGTGCTCTTTCAAGCATAAGTAGCTAAATCTACAACTAGGGTTGTGGGAACCATGAGCAATTAACAAAGTATGAATAATAATTAAGTAATTCTTGAATAGTGTTTATGCATGTATTGTTAATTCTTTCGCTTAGAAGTCTTTTTAACGGTGCGCAACGTTAGAACTCGCCTCGTTGCTACTTGTCGGACCAATGAGGTAGTTAATGAGAAAATAATTAACAACAGAGATTTAGTGGATTCTATCTAATAGTCTAATGTCAATTGGTGCGAGGGTGAAAATTATGTCATACATTGATTTGATGTCTAATCTGAGGTAAAGGTAAGGGTTAGTAAAGTATAACTCGTAGCTGGACCAAGGTGCATAGTGAAATTCTCTATTTGGAGGAACAATCACTTACGGATACCTATCTTACCACCTTTGCATGTAAAACACTATGAAAGGATTACTATTATTATGATTACCGCATTAAAAGCTTATGGGGAACACATACACCCTAGTTTCTCTCTCATATTGATAACTTAAAGTTTGAATCTTGCTCACTTGTTACTTAAACAACCCGTAGTTATTTGCCTACAATATCCCCCCCCCCCCTTTAATTACTTGTTTCGAAAATAGTTTGACTAAACAGATATAATAGTGAGTTAAGTTTAAGTCTGAACCATATTCCTCGTGGGATCGACCCCAACCTACAAGTTGGGTTCTTTATTTGACGACGACCGCTTATACTTCTTTAATAGAGGTGTGATTTGAGTGTATCACCCAACACCAAAGTATGATATTCTATGAAATTGATAAAAACAAATTATACCATGATGACGAGCTCAACGCGTAGAACAACTTTCGTCAAGGACTTAGGTCTAGAAAATCTATAATTTGGTGGATCCTAGAAGTGGGTTTTCTAAGTTTTATGGTTCTTCACTGGAAAAAAATGAAGAACAGTCGAAGAAGAAGATATATAAAAAGTTCCACCGACCTAGGGCCCCACCTCACGTGCCTGTTTGCGTAGTCTCAAAATATCTCTCTATTCTGAAGTCGTATGAATGAACGGTTTGATGCGTTGGAAAATAGATTCGTAGACCTTCGATTTGACAGATCGTGGGCCCCATAAATCTTTATATATTGGGAGAAAACCTCCAAGACATTTGACCTTTCAGAGAAATCTTTAAAAAGGAACTTACGATAACTTTCGCCAACTTTTATTTGCCACTTACCTAACTTCAAAACTTGAGATAAAACCCTTGAACACTTAAAATATTACATACCACATCATTCTTAATTTATTACCCACCCTTTTTGTCTTTCCACGAAGGTATGAATTAATTTAGACGTTTCAAAAAGTCGGAGTGTTACAATAGTCCTCATACCCAGTCATGGAAAATCTATAACCAGTTTGACACAATCAACCACAATTAGAATCACCTGCACCATAGAACTAATAGTGACCCTACCAAGAACATCAAAATTCACATAGAACTCAACAACTACATTCTCAAACACTCTAGGCAAAAGGCCCAAAATAGATGAGACCAGCCCTAATGGTTCACATGAGTAATCAGTCCGATCATGTCGGGTTCATTCACAATATATTAATCAATGACCCGATTGTCAACTAGCTTCTGAGAACCGAAAAGTATTTTTGTTATTCCATGGCTAAGATTTTCTTCAAAATTCGTGTTCATCTTCTTGGGTAGAGAATCATGCTTAGAGAGCTCAGAAGTGCACCTTGGAAGAACATTGGCATTTAGTAGAGGGGGAACCAGGTCCCATTAAAGCACTCGAGAGTTTTGATAGGAACATTGAAAATATTGTCTTTGTCACGTAGATTGAATTGGTCAGACTTATAATGATGTCTCTTACTCCACTGTTTTGTGTTGGTTGCGCGTATAGGAAAGACATGCTTTGGGAGTGGGAGTGGGGTGTTTTTCCTTAGGACTCTTAGTAGAAGGATTTCAGAGGGTCTGAAGAGATTGGGCAAGGGTTGCCTTATCTTCATCAAAAATAATGGTGGATGGTTGAGGAATGGCAATGTGTGGTCATGCTAATCAGCTTTGCCTGAAAAGGATCAACTAAAGGCAAGGGAATCACCAGAGTGGTGAAAGGGTTCAATGAAGGTATGAGGATGAGAAGAGGAAGGGTTAGCAAGAGAGGGAATTGAAGGGTCCAAGGGAGGGAAAGAGACGATGAGAGTTGTCAGAGTAGGAGATGAGGTGTCACGCCTCGAGCTTATAATTGGGCATGGTCATCACTCAAAACCATTTTTGGTCCCAAATGAACCTTTGGTCTGGCTTACTACTAAACTTGAAGGCTGAACAACTTATGTAGAACTTTTATAATAGATGAGCATCATAAACTATTTCAAACACTTTGTCCATAAGTTTGAAAGTCTGAATAATAATCATAACAATAATTGAATTTGAAAACATCAGAAAACAATGACTTGTCTCACTTGTCTAACTTGTCTATGAAGCCATTATTGAACTGAAGATAGGTGTTGGGACAAGACCCAGGCTAACTGACTATTCTACTAGCAATAACTATTAATCAAATGAACTTAACTAAATAAACTATAGCCCTTCGGAAGAAGGGAGCTCTCACCAAAAGTTGATGGAAAGGGATCCTACTGAAGCATTTGGTGACAATCACGAACACCTAAATATGCATCATTTAAGGATGCAGCACCAAATAGTGTCAGTACATGGAATGTATGGTATGTAAAATAGTTAAATGAACAACTGAATTAATTGAACAAACTGAGTTGAATGAATAACTCTGACTAAGACAAATAAAGTCAACTAAAATGTAAAACATGCAAATGTACTTTAACAACAAAGCTTTACAATTGAGAGATATGTAATAATAATATTGAAAATAATATAACTTCACTTTTCTTAGAGAGTTTCTCTAACCAACAACCATCATGTGAGCTCATGATAATACATCATCTTACCCACGTTGACAGAGTTATCCTATACTAAATGACGAACTTAACTAATAGATTTAATCTATGATCCCTTACTATGGGCTTTATGAGAAGTCGTCCGAATGAACGACATGATTCTATCCTACGCTGGCAGTGCAGTTATGGGTTTTGAATTGTCTAACCCTTATCCTACTCGATCCTCAATACTACTCTCAAAACAGTGCAATAATGCTCAATAACTGTATGATGTCCCATTTAGGGAAAAAGATCCACTTTAGGTGAAAACTGATAATTGTTGTCTTGAGTTAAGACTCAAAAATGCTTCTCTATAATTGTACTAGCTTGCTTTAAAAGACTATACTTTTCTGTAAAATTGATTGTACATTCTCGAACTAAGACATGCTCTCTTTAAAACCAACTATGCTTTGCTTTCTAAAACATTGCACTTGAAGTGATTCATGTTTTCTTGAATCTCTTTCTAAAATACTACTTTAAGACTTGAAATGTACTTTACTCATGAAAATAATGCATAGGAAATAATATGTCAAGGTTTTCAAATATATCTTAGCTAAAAAAAGGTTTATGTGATATATTAAGCATGAACAATAATCAAAGATCGTTAATAATGTGACTTAATAAAATTTCTACAATGAAATCAAAATCAACCGTGGGAATGTAGAGAGAATTTCGAACATAATGAACTTTGGGGTAAAAATCCTAGTTTGATCTTGCTAACTTAAATCATATATGTAGGGCGTGAGCAAGAACTTAGTTCTTCACTATGATATTTTTTCTTACTTGGGAGAACAAGAGTTGTTGAAGAAAGCTTGATTGAGAAACTTGAAACCCTAGGTTTGTTATTCTTGGTTCTTGCTTTATGCTTGAAGAGAAAGATATGAGAGTATTATGATATAATAATACAATATAATCCCCAATTAGGTATTAGACATTGAGGTTTAGGCTTACGAAGATTGGAAAAAGACTAAAATAATTCCAACTAAAAATTTGTCGGAACATTCAACGAAGGCAATCTACAGACCGTGGTTTGATATACGGCTCATGCATGAATTCCATTCATGGAATTCAGGCCTAAAATCTTAGCTTCAAAGTTCATTCCACGAGACCTAATTACGACCCGTATTTTGATTTATGCCCCATGGTTAAATCCATAAAAATCAAACAAGAAAATAAGTTTCGGGACTTCATTCTACGGGCCTAATTTACGATCCATAGTTGGGTTTACGACCCTTAGTTGAAGTCGGGAAATCAGATCAAAATTTCAGTTTTGGAAGTTGATTTTACGGCCTTGAATTATGGAACGTACTTCAATTGATGCAACTTGGTGGCGTTGGAAAGAAGACTCATACACCTTTAATTTGATGGGTCATAGGCCACCTAATTCTTTATATCCCGAAAGATATATATGGTCACTTGAAATTGAACCTTGCATGAATTAATGTGGAAATCCTAGTCAGTATGAGGGCTTTGAATTGGACTTAGTGTTAGAGGTCCCTTATGACCCTAAACCACTTTTAATACACTTTCCACACTTAGGAATGGATCTAACACATATGTACAAGTAGGACATCACCCGATTCAAGCTTATATACTTACAACGAATGGTTTGAACCCTTAGCGTAGAATTTACAAGATGTTACACGATAGAGGATGGATGGCAGTGGTTGAGAGGTTTTCTGTGGTGGAGGGAGTATCGGAGAGGAGGAAGGTGAGATTGGACCTTGTTCCCCTTGAGGCATGTCCAAGGCGGTAGTGGAGCTATCCTTGTCATCAAAGTATTTGACTAGGGGAACGAGGGGGGAGACACCTTCATGGTAGTGTGGAAGGGGGTGAGTTCAGTTGATTCAGCCATGGAAGACAAGGGAGAGATGTGAATGCTTGCATAGTAGGGTAAGGTGAGGGAGAAAGAAGTAAAAAAGTAGATATTTTCTTTTTAAGTAGAAAAATAATGACCTTGGGAAGATAAAGAGGTAAGGGAGGTGAGGTGATAGATTTGAAAAGAAAGAAATAATGTTAGAGAGGATAATGAATTTTCCCACGAAAAGAGAAATAAGAATGTGATTGTGAACCATGTTCATCTATGTATGTTGTAAGAGTGCACCAGTTAATGTGAATAGTTGCAAGGATGGTACAATACCTGAACGTTTAGATCAGAGAACCAGGCTATCTGGTGCTCTCTCATTGTGAATCATGACAATGCAACCTAGTGCATGGATACCATCCTGAATCCCAAGGTCGTACGTGATAATGTTATCATGGGTGTGTATCTATAAAAAGAACGAGACTGAGTTTGTATCCATGTATTAAAAGCTCAATTTTATTTTTGTGAATTATCTAGTGAAACATTGAGGGAATCATTATCAGTTACTGATTAGTTTGTCATAGAAGGCCGAGTTCCAAAGTAATTTTTCTCAAACGGTTCCTGCTAAGAGCCTTTGTGAATATATGAGCAACCTGATTGCCCATCTATCTTACATGACTTCACGATGATCACTCTTTCTCAACATTGTCACGAAGAAAGTGATGGCGCATGTTAATGTGTTTAGTTCTTTTGTGATGAACCGAGTTCTTAGCCATATTAACCTCATTATTATTATTGCACATGATGGGTATCAACCTAGGGAGATATCGCAATCCTGAAGTTGCTACTTAATCCATACTAATTGAGCACGGTAAGAGGCTGCAGCCACATATTTTTCTTCCACAGTGAATAGTGTCTCTAAATTTTGCTTCGTTATGGCCCAGGAAACAAACACAAGATAGGTCCCAAGAAATGTGCCATTTTGAATGTGCTTTTGCAATTAATCATGTATCCAGCATAATCTGCATAGCATAATCAAGCAAGGTAATTGATTTGTGGGCCTCTTTTATGCCTGGAAAAAGGAGTAAAGTTATTGTTAGTAAGTTATTGTTAGTAAGAAAACTGTTCAAAGTTCTAGAAAGAACCGCTGCACCAAAAATAAAAAATAGAAGGGGATAGAGGGTGCTATTTGAGACCCTGGGATGAGGAGAAGAAGCCATATATAAAGTCATTAATCAAAATGGAGTACCAAATATTAGAAATAAGATTTTTGTATAAAAGTGATCCGTTTGTCTGATAAACCAAATCTTTTAAGGACTACAATTGAAAAAAATATAATTCATTCCATCATAAGTTTTAGTCAGGTCTAATTTGATAACAATATTACCACAAACATTAGGTTTAGACATTCCATGAACAATTTCTTGAGCAAGCATAACACTTTCAATAATCAACCTACCGGTAATAAAGCCACTTCGATTCTGTAGAACTTGTTTTTAAGTTTTGGTAGATCAAATAAGACTCTGAATGTGTGCTCCATTTCATTCACCATGTACTAATAAGGTCAATCTTCTCATTCCCTTGGATAATAGATCCAAGATATTTTGAAACTTACTTTCTTTTATATCAACCCTCACTTCCACACTAATCACATGTGTTATGGCATTGAATTTGCACTCCAAGTAGTTTATCTTGGAACCTGCTCAATTTAAACCCTTTAGAGTTCAACATATGTTTTTCAAACCTTGAGCTATCAAGTCTCATCAATCAAAACTATGTCATCCACAAATAATATTACACCACGACTCCTCACCTTGATAAGAGGTACAAGTATTTGATTTCAAAAGACATGAGGTGTATCCAGTACAAAATAATACTATAGGTCTGTTTAGTGTAATTAACTTAATTTTGAAGAGATGTTTGCTTGCAACTCTCTCCGTAATAGAAGGTAACAGTGTATGAGATTGAAGAGAGATAAAGAAAGCAATTGAAAGCTACCCCAGATTAGAAAGGATTTAGATTCTCTCAAACATATCAAACGACAAATCCCTGCAACGAAGAACCTAAATCATTAAGCTAACAATGAAAATTATTGGGTAGTTGCTATTATCTGGTGTAACGATGCGATGGGTGGACGGTTTTAACAAGCAATATAACTCTCATTCAAGACTCTATACCCCCCCTTCTATGCCCATTCGCATCTCAATCAATCAAATGTTGACTCCTCATGTCAATCTTCCAAACTTCTACTTGTGATTTGTTTACTGCTCTCACTCTAAAAGTCATTTCAGTTTCCCAAGGACATCGACACAAAGATGCAGTTTACCAATATCATAGACATAACTGTAACAATTAATGAATTTGACCAAACATGGAATCCACATCTTTAGAAACAAAAAAATGAACACAAGTTAGTTCACTTTGGCCAAAAATTACAGGTCTAAAATCGACAAGCAAGTTACTATATAATACAAACATCATCTTCATAATTCTTGTGATCAAGGCTACAAACTGAGGTTCATTAACCATATCAGATGAAAATCATAATTAGTGTGTTTTGTCCTCCTGCCCATTTCCTCTAGCCTGATTCACATTATTTTCCTTTGCTGGTGCAACCTTGGCAGCTGTAGAGCGTTCTGACTTTGAGAAATTAATCAAAAATTGCATGAGCACTGTAATAATAGCCATGAGAGCAGCTGATATTGCCACACCCTTCCATGATGACAACAAGGCAGTTGCTTGTAAAAATTTTATGGTTCCTAAGATAAGAATGCATGCCCAAGATGCGACTACCTGTTATTTAGGAGAGACAACAGTTAGTTTGATATAAAAAAAGGAATCGAAATATCCCCCACCAAAATCAGAAAGTATCTAACCACAAGGGATTTGATTGGGCGGCCAATGTCTTGCAGCTTTTCTTCTCCAAAAGTGTCATCAGCAATATGTTTGTCCAATAACTTATCCTGGTGGAAAGCAGGTCCCAAGACAACACCAAAACTATGAGACTCATTCCAAGGAGATCGAATGCTTAAGCACAAGAAATGGTCATTCCACAATAAATATTTTGGTAAGGATATTCTTTTGTTGATAGAATTTTGGCAAGGATATTTAACAAGGACAAACCTTGGCCACAAAGATATCTCTACACCATTGGGCAATGGCATCATCATTTTCAGGCAGATCCTTCATCTCATGCCGCTTGAGATGCACATGCACCTACACAAAAGCAAAATAAACAACTAAACACTACAAGAAAATAAACCAATTGATATTTTGACCCCAACACATTTTTAAGTACTATTAAGGCACCACAAAGATACAAGGCTTAATGTTGTGGCTTCATTAACATCTACGAATAGGATATGCCAAACTCCTCTTTTTCCATTGGCACCCATAGGAACTCCCACATCACACACCAGTTGCGGCAAAATCATAAGCAAGAATTTCTTTCAAAATGCACTAGTCGTTAGCCTGAACTTCCACTCTCATCCACAAGAGATCCACTTCACTGTCCCCACTAAGATTCCTCTAGGACTTCCACTTCAAGAATATTTACTGAAGCCCCTCTTAAAGTCCCAAACAAGCTTAAGAATCCTATTAGGTCCGCTCTGGACTTAGATCTTACAAAAACTGTTGTTAAGCCACATTGTATGTCATTACGGGTTAAATTAGAGTCATCATTAAAAATAATAATCAAATCTATGCCCTCCTTAACCCAACTTGTTTGGCACAACTACTTCCTTATTAGTCCCAATCCAAAAAGAAAAGCAAATTTCTATATCCGGAAACAATTAACTTTAAACTCACATTTTACCCTTAACAAGAAGTTTTTACAACCACAAAAATGTTATGGCATGTTTAAAACCACAAGTTACAAAAGTCTTGTAGCCACACCGTTATGGCATGTTTAACCTTTCTGCCAAGTCAAATATACCAAGCAAATTAGAACAGAAGGAGTTTTTTTTTGTCAATATCCATCGGCAGAGAAGGAAAAAGAGAAAAAGAGTTCCAACTTAATGGATAGTTTTATTTACCACAGAAGGCTGCCCCTTGAAGAGTCTCAGCATTGTAGGTGCAGGTGAACTTTTGGGGATGCGTATTGTTGCATCATAAATAGCTGGAACAAATGAGCGCATATGACTTACTGCAGTAACAAAACCCTGAAATCAACAAAATACAAATACACCACTTCAGGATATACACGAGAGATAGCAATGCAATGAAAGAATCGAGTTAAAGTGGATAGAATCCATTATAAACTTGAGAAAAATCTGGTTGGCATGCCTTTAATTGGTGTATTGCATCAGAGGCAACTTGACAAATACAATAGTGTAATATGTGAATCTGAAAGAATCAGTCTACTTATTTGTATTTCAATCATTTCCTATTTCTTTTGTTTTTTGGAAGAGCATTATTAACATAGAAACAAGGAGTTGTCAAAAACATCTACAACTATTTAGGTTGCTATAATTTTTGAAGTTAGAAAATCTGATTTCCTAGTTCTTCATTACTCGATTACTAAAAGTAAAAACAAGTAATCTACCATCTCTTGTAGTTGTCTGCTAATTTTTTTGACGCTGGTAACTTTAGTCTATAAATATCCACAAGTATACTACAGCCAAAAATGTAGTTCCCCTTCAAAAAAGTATTACATCTTACAGAAGCTTTGAGCTTAATCAACTGATGCCTACAAACAATCTAGTTCAACAAAGGTGTCTTCTGTTCTAGCTAAAATATCTTGTTTATACCAAAAACAGAAAAGAGCTAAGCAATTCATTCTAAATTTCTAATCTTTTGAAGGCTATTCTGCACATTCTCAAAGCTCCTATTGTTCCTCTTTTCCCACATTGTCCACCAAATGCTGGGATAAGCTTCCATCTCTCCTCCTTTGGAGCATTGCCATCCCTATTTCAGCTACTTAGAACTCCTTTGATGCTTGCTGGTTTCACCCACCTAATTCCCTTCAGGCAAATGAACATCCTTCATACCTGCTCACTCCACTTACAATGCAAAAAAAGATGGTTAATTATCTCTATTTACAGAGTACATCTAGAGGCAAACTGATATACTCTTTTCTTTAGATTTTCATGGGTCTGAACTGCTTTGACAGCAACCACAAGAAGCAGTTTACTTTGTAGAGCACCTTTGATTTCCAAATCATCCTCCATGGACAATCTGTCTCTTGGTCTGCAATCTTGTTGAGTACCTTATATGCCTGAGAATTGACCGTTGATGTCACTCTACAAAACCATGTGAGTCCATCCCCTCAGTAAGATTGCTAAAATTATCTACTGAGTTCTGGAGGGCAATTACCTTCTCTATTTCCCACTCATATAGGTGTCTCCTTAGGAACAAATTCCAGCCTTGACCAGTTCACATTGTGGCCATTGTTGCCTGTTGTTGCTGACATAACAGGTATAGTTCCGGATGCAACTGTCTCATAGGTGTTGCTCCATTCCATTTGTCCTCCCAGGGGCAGGAGGTCTTTTGAACATCTCCCACTTTGATTCACGATCTGGAATACAACATAGGCCACAGGTTCCTGATTGTTCTTCATATAGTGCAGTTGTATGGAGTGTTAACCACTTCTGTCATCCACTTGTCCTTCATGCCATACTTTGCTCTGATGACCTCCTTCCAAAGCATATGATCTTCATTGGAAAATTTCCACAGCCACTTCAACATGAGGCTTTGGTTTTGCTTCTTTAAGTTCCTGATACCTAGGCCAATTGTATTCTTGTTCATTATCAACTGCTCTCATTTAACTAGCTGGAACTGCTTTGTCTTCACTACCTTGCCGTAGGAAATTTCTCCTTAGGGCATCAATGCTCTTAGAAACACTAGCAGGCATTGGAATTACTGACATCATATAGGATGGTAGTGCATCAAGTACACTATTGATTAAAGTTAGTCTACCTCCCAAGGAGAGGTGCTGACATTTCCAATTGGTGAGTTTCTTTCTCACTTCTCCAAGACCCCATTCCAAACACCTTTGGACTTGCTTTTAGCTCTCAACGGCATGCCTAGGTAAGTTGTTGGAAGTTTCCCGATCTTGCCTCCTAACTTATTGGACAAGCTTTCTAAGTCACAGTGTTGATATGATAGATAAAGCTCTTTCCCCAATTGATATGGAGTCTAGAGACTGCCTCAAAAAAATACTCAAAATCAGGATTTGATCTGTTTGCTTCACAAAACACCAAGGTACCATCTGCATATTGGAGGTGAGTTACCTCCAGGTTGTTTAATACTCCTGCTTGAAAAACTTTGATCCATCCTTTCCCTTTTGTTGTGTTAATCAAGTTACTCAACCCATCCATGGCTACACTGAACAGAAAGGGAGATAATGGGTCCCTCTGTCTCAATCCTCCCTGAGAAGCAAAAAATCCAGTAGCCAGTAGGTGCTCTGTTGATTAGGATGGAGTCTTTAAGTGCCAATACAATGTTTGATCCAGCTGATCCATTTAACCCCAAAACCCATTCATTCGAACATCTGAATGAGGAAATTCAAATCTAGGTAGTCAAAAGCTTTCTGGATGTCCAACTTGCAGGCAATTCCTGGCTTGTTGCTTCTTTGTCTATTTGATACAGATACACTCATTCGCAATTAATACAACATCCATAATTGGCCTTCCTTTGATGAAGGCTATTTGTTGCCTGTCTATTATGCCTTGGATTACTTTTTTTGAGTCTCTCTACTGAGAGGTTAGCTATGATCTTGTCCCCAAATAAGGCCTATGGGTCTGAAATCTTTTAGTTCCTCCACACCCACCTTCTTTGGAATCAGAGCAACAAAAGTTGCATTCAGGCTCTTTTCAAAGAAGCACTTTACATGGAAATTCTGAATTGCAGCTACAAGATCAACATTAATAATGTCCCAACACAGGTTGAAGAATTCCATGGAGAAGCCATCTGGACCTAGAGCCTTGTCCCCTGTGCACATGCCTTGATGCTTTCCAGTATCTCATGTGGTTCAAAAGGGGCTTCCAACATGGAACTGTCTGCACTGATCCTATGACAATTCTCCAACTATAAATGAGGTCTCCACTCTTCTACTTCAGCATATAAGTTCTTATAGAAGGTCACTATTTCCTTCTTGATTTCGACTGGATTTTCTATCATCACCTCCCTTACTTTCAGTCTATCAATAAAGTTGGCTCTCCCATGAGCATTTGTTGTTCTATGGAAGAAGTTGGTATTTCTATCCCCTTGTTTTAGCCATGTCGCCCTAGACCTCTGTCTGCAAGCTCTCTTCCTTTTTGGCAATATCTTCAAATTCATTTATAAGTGTCATTCTGGACACAATTTCCTCCTCTTGCAAGGTTCTGTGTTCCTTGATTTCTTCCAGCCATGTCAATTGTGTCGACACCAACTGCTTTTGAATTCCCAAATTACCTTGAACTGATTTACTCAAACCTTTGAGTTCAGTTTTCAAAACCTTATGCGGCCACTAAAACAAAATCAGGATTGCCATCACTAGAGAATGAGTCCCACCAGATCTTAACCATCTCTTAAACCCCCTTTGTTTGAAGCCACCAATTCTCGAATTTGAAATAAGACTTGGAAGCCCTCCAAAATCACCACACTGCATCATAATTGGAGAATGGTCTGATGTCACCCTCCGCATGATTGATTGTTTTATGTTTCTGAAGCAACTATCCAGATCCTCTGAAATTAAGAAATATGTCCAACCTAGCTATGCTATGTCATGTTGCTCACCTTTTTCCAAGTGTATTTTCCCCCCTTCAACTCTAGGTCCATCAGATCCATGTCTTCTATGAACTCTGATGTTTATTCTGAGACAACTTTTCTTCTCTGATGGGAGCCTACTGGTGTTGAAGTCACCACATAGAACCCAAGGACCTGAGAAGAGTCCTCTATCTGCTCCGAACTCTTCCCAAGTTTCTTCCCTTGCTACTCTTTTCATTTGGAGTGTAGACCCTTGTTAAGTGCCAGTCAAGGTTCTGGTTCTTATCCAGTGAGTATAAGAAATAGAGTATTTCCCCACACTACTTTCAATTCTGTCCCAGAACCATCCATCCCACAAGATAACTGCCCCCCCCCCCCCAACCTTCCTCCCACAGGCTTCTAATTGGATATAATTCACCCACTGCCCCATACTTCCTTTATTATTTCAGTGATTTTCCCCTTCAGCTTAGTTTCTTGGAGGCACACTACATTCTGCCTTCCAAGATCTAAAGCATATTTCTGATCAGTCCCCTCACGTTCCAAGAGATGATTGTCAGATTCATAAATCTTTTATATGTAGATAACCCCCCCACCCCGCGCTCTTCTAGACCCGTAACTCCAAAACTTATTATCTAGTTCTAGTCTTTTCAACTCTATTGCCCCCGTTCTTCTTCGCAGTGGCTTGTGTGTCACTGTTTTGTTGCTCGTTATTATCAACCTTTCTGAATAGTTCCTTAGCTTTCTCCTCACAGCCTTTAAAGTACACCCCAAATTTAGAGCCCGTTTGGATTGACTTAAAAAAAGTAACTTTTTAAAGTGCTGGAACTTATTTTTAAAATAAGTAGTTATGTGTTTGGATAAAAGTGCTGCAGTTGAAAAAAAAGTTGTTGATGTGTTTGGCAAATAAGTGTTGGTAAACACTTTTTTTTTATCAAAATGTCTGAAATACCCTTTAAGCTGTTAACATGATAAAAAGTTGATTAATTTAAGGTTTTTATACTTAAAAAAAAATTAAAACAAAATTAATTTATGTTTTACATCCATAAGTAATAATATTTTTCTATCATTCACAGATTTCTTTACCACCTTATAAGAGGAATATAAATTCATATTTTAGAAATAATAATAATAATAA